>NC_056737.1:80181991-80276399 GCF_019279795.1 Protopterus annectens
CTTGTAAGTCCTCTGAGGAAAAGTTGAATGGTCCTGTTTTTGACAGCTGTACATCCCCAAAACTGGTTGTCTTCCTGGTTGCTGGTCTGTCCTGCAGCTGGGATTAAGGCTTGCAATCATTTCCCATTTAGTCAAGGTGCATGCACCTGTCCTTTGGCTTAGCACATCTCAGCCAACTGGTTCCTTGTCAGCTTGTCATAATCCTCTGCTGACATCATTGCTTGCTCTCCATAACTAACCAAGCTAACAAAAATAAATAAAACTACTGTGATATGAAGCTCTGAATGCCTACTTTGTGGCTACCTGAGAGTACACCTTCTTTTAGTGACAACTGCTTACAGGCTACAGGAGTTCAATTAATATCCCATCACTGCTCACCAACATGTGACATCCTCATGCTGGGCCAGTAATCAAGGAGCCTGAATTCTTACCACTGACACTGGAGAGGGACATGCACTTGGAATACAAATGGATGCACTCAATATTTCCAGATGCAGACCTCTCTGCATCAAACACAATTTCCCTTAAGAACACAAAGGGCACACACTCAGCCTGGGGTCTGGGTGTCTATCTCTCTCTCCCCAGGTCCCAATAAGGCTCCCTACTGGTACTGTGAAACCAGTGCTTCACGTCCCTGCCTCAAGCAGCTGACACACACACACTGAGATTTAATTTTCACAGACAGACACACACACACACACACACACACACACACACACACACACACACACACACACACACACACACACACACACACACACCTGGAAAAGGCTGGCACAGATTACATGCTCTACCAACTTGGTCAGGACTTTAAGGTAGATTCACTGCCACCAATCAGTTACTATAAGGCTCTTAAAAGGGTATAAAATTATGCTGAGTGAAGTTAATATTAATACAAATGGTAATGTTGACCAAACAGCAAGGCTTTCAGGAGTGGCTGGAGTTATCACCAAATAAATATGTGCAAATACTCTCAAAGATTAAATATTTTCTAAAAAGGACCAGCCACAATCAAAAGTTCAAATATATTTAATAATAAATAATAAAAGACCAAGAAAATACTAAACATACATTTATAGCAAGCCACCAAATTCAAATCACAGGAAATACTGAAAGTAACATTGATGGACAGAGTCATACAAATAAAGAAATACAATCTCTAAACTAAGTTTCATTACATTCCTGACTGAATCTAGGAGAATTACTATTCCCCAGTAAATTACTTGACAGAGTAAGGCACAATGGAATATGTGAGCAGTCTTTCTAGTCAGGTTCCCCAAAACAGAATACTCAGAGATTACTCCTTGTAAAATATAATATCCAAGATGGCTTACAGAATGACCTCATCTGGTCACCTGACTGTAGGTTCTTACAGTATCCCCCTTTGAAGCTGAGACAGGAATTTAGCATACACAGCTACAATAAACATTTAAATATTTATGGCAGTGCCTGGGGCTTCCCCTCTTTTTCCTGAGCTAATGAACAAACTCTTCTTCCAGACCCTCTGTCTCCAGTCCCATTCAGCATTGTGGGGTATTAGTGGTTTAACAGCCCATTTACATTTCCTTTATTTTTCTTAAAGTAAGCTAGCTGGTTAATCTCTGCTGTCCCAGTATCCTCTATTAAAACATATACATTTAATTCAGTGACAATAATACATGTACATTTCTTTTCATTCCCGCAGGGTGCACTGTTGATACATTTTAACACAAGTAAACCTCACAAATACATTTTCAGCACAAGCATCTGTACAAATCAGTTTGATATACAAATAACATATTTATTTACAAAATTCCATCTAGCTGTGCTGGCACAAGTCATACTGTCCTACTTCTCCTGGCATGGCTGGCAGTACCTCTTATTATCACAAAGGCTACATTGGCCAGGCTAGGGGCCATAGCCACACTCACGGCTATCCCCCTTGTCTGTCAGCCTGTCCATTGAAACTGGAAAGAAATGTAACTCAACACCAAGTTTATTAGCTTTCCCAAGTGTTCAATTTGCCTTTGTGTAGCACTGTTCTTTTTTTCTATAAGCCTCTGTAGCTGCTTCAGTACAGTACATGTGTGATAATACATTGTATAGGGCTTCAACGTGAATATTTGCCAAAATACTTTGTTCATTCACATGCACTTCTTTTATTTTACTTTAAAAAATCAAGTGAATCTAAAATAACAGATGACGACTTTTCAGCAAGAGGCTGAAGAATAAAATCCAAGTATATGGCAGTGGCCTATGATAAGGTAATAATTTGAATATACACTCTGATAATTTTGCAAAGCTAGAAAAGCAACTTAAATTGCTGAAAGGTCTATTCTGGGAGCTAATATATTTAGAACAGAGTAGAGATAAAAGAAGATTACCAAAGGGACTGAGACTTAATAAAAAGTTAATGTGGAACAATGTGCGTGAAGAACTAGCACAGGTGTGGACTGACATTCTTGAGGAAGCTAGTTTTAAACTAAAAGACTTGCTTATCAAATACAACAAAGAAAAACTAAGGAAATAATTGAGTCTTGAGACTGAATGTAAGGAGGAGGCAGATCATGAACAGAAACTCTATAATGTGGTACAGAAGGTTCACAATTATTAGAAGTCCATCCAAGAGAGAAAGATTCCAAAAATGAACAGATATCAAATGGACAAAGAACATCCACAGCATCTCATGAAGCACAGATCCAGAAGGGGAGATGTAAATGGATGGCAGAACTACAGGAGATGTTTTAACAGGAGAGCCAACAACACGGTAACACAAACCTGCAGATACCACCAATATTACCACTAACAATAATTATGATGCCAGTAATGCCAACAATTAGATTTACAAAAATACTGACAACATCTGAATGTTCAAGCTGGTAAAGCAGGTGTTATGAATGAACAGATTTTTCACAACATCAACACAGCCACAGGACCAGACAAACAAATGGAGGATTGACCAACGGCATCCAGCACCCCTCAGACCCCACAGATGAACATGACAGAACACTGGAATCATTCCCAGCCACAATACAACTCCCAAGGCTCATGGCTCCACAGCCCAGTACACATGAACAGGGATTATCATCACATCAATTACAACTACAACCAGAGATACATCTCATCGAGGTTCCAGAGAGAAGAAGCAAACTACCATCTGAACCCAAGGAGGGAGGACAAGAACAACTGCAGAATCCTATATAAAATGCATCCTACGGACATCTCCAGGAATGCATGGATCATGCTATCCCAAACAAAACCAAGACCCAATCATCCAAAGGCAGGCGTCCAGTCTGGTGGACCCCTGCCATAAATAAACTGTACAACAGAAGGAGGAAGCTACTACATGATAGAGCAAAATCCCTAATAGGGAAGGCATTTCTAATCAGTACTAGCAAAAAATTACGATCCCTCATAAAATTCTCCAAGGCCAGCTTTGAGAGAAAAATTGCACAGGACACCAAAGACAATCATAAGGCTTTTTTCAGTTATGTTAGAAACCTGGGATGCAACTCCCAGACTTGTTCTGAGTTGATTCTAAATGACAAAAAATACACTGAACCCACAGACATCGCCAATATCCTGGCAGACAGGTTCAGTGCAAACTCTCCCCCAAAAGAGCAAGTATCTATCCCGGCAGAGGGCTGCCTCCCAAACATCTCAGATGCTCATTTGAAGGCTGCCCTCTCCAAAGCAAAAAACACTGCTTCCATGGGACCAGATGGCGTCCCAGGTTGTGTCCTACATGAACTACAAGAGGAACTAATCCCTCAAATAAAACAGCTATACAATCTCAGCCTCACTACAGGATATGTGCCCACAGAATGGCGTACAGCAACAGTGGTCCCACTCCACAAAGGTGGAGCCTCTACGGACCCTGGAAACTATCACCCCATAAGCCTGACTAGCTTAGTCTGCAAGGCTATGGAGAGGATCATCATGGAGCTCATAAACAAAGATATTGGGGACCTACAGACACTAGATCCTACCCAGTTCGGCTTTGTCAAGGGCAGATCCTGCCTTTTGAACCTGGTTGACTTCTTTGAAACAGTCACCAAAGCCATAGATGAAAGGAAGGTAGTCCACACAGCCTATCTGAACCTTGCAAAGGCATTTGACACAATACCCCACTCGGGCATCATAGATAAGCTATCCAGCTTAAATATAAACCCCTATGTCACAAGATGGGTCGCAAACTGGCTCAAAGACGGAACCCACAGAGTGAGAGTTGCTGGAGCCATGTCAGACTCGAAACCGGTCACAAGTGGCGTCCCACAGGGTTCTGTCCTGGGACCACTCTTGTTCGGTATATACTTTTCCGAGGTACAGGCAAATGTGGGAGGACTATGGCTCACCAAGTTCGCAGACGACTGCACACTGGGCGCCATAATCAACTCTCCAGCTGACACAAACATCCTTCAAAAAGGTCTAACAGAGACAGATAACTGGTGCCAGTGCCATGGTTTAAAGCTAAATGCCAAAAAATGTATAGTCATACCCTTTGGCAAAAAAAATGTGCCCACAAATTACCACATAGGCGGAAACCCATTAAGTACAGAGAAAGTTATTAGGGACCTGGGGACCCAAGTTGATAGCAATCTCTCCTTTGAAAATCACATTGCCAAAGTGGTTAGAAAGACCTTCTACATAGCCCACCTCATCACGAAGGGTTTCACATCTAGATCAAGAGAGGTAATCGTGCCCCTTTATTCATCCCTCATCAGGCCCATTATAGAATACAATGCCCCTTTTGGGATGTACCTTACCCGACACCTGCAGCAATTAGAAAGACCCCAAAAGTATCTCACCAAGAGGATCAATGGTCTCAAACAGATGCCATATACTGCTCGGTTAAAAAAACTCCAGCTCTATTCAGTTGCACACCGCCTACTTCGAGGCGATCTATGCCTGACATACAAAGCTATGTCAAATCCAGAATTAATGGACATGCTCCACCTCAGTAAATCTAAATCCCTTAGAGCCACACGCTCGAGGGACTTGAACCTCAGCACAGAAATAAATAGAACTTGCTGGAGGGACAGGTTCATAACCCAGAGGCTCCCTTCGCTCTGGAATAGAATTCCAGTTCATGTGAGGCAGAGCACCTCAGTGAATCTCTTCAAGAAGAATCTCGATAAGTGGATGGGGGATCGTAGGTTTGTCCCAGGGATTACTCCCGTGTCACTATTAGACAGAGGCACAGTAAACTAAACCTTAAAAAGGGCACAGTATACTCAAATCAAGGGATGGCGTAAGCCATACAGAATCGGGCTAGGCTTATAATTGCCCCAGGGCAGATAGCCTAGTATGAACCTATGAACCTATGAACTGGAGAAGGAAACAGTGGACAGGGGCGAGAGAGTTGAGGTACCTGGGAAACAACTTCTTCTACCCATCAGGGCCACGAGCCTGCAGACGGAATTAGCTACTAAGATCTGGAATCATTTGAAGAAACCACTGACAGCACTTGAAGAAAAAGTGCTTAACAGAGGACTTACATTCATACCTCAGGGAAGGAGCGATGAGACACAGACCATCACTGATTTAAAAATGTATGTGAGAAAGTTGAATTTAAAACTTGTAAAAGGAATGAAGGTCAGCAGGACTAAGACAGAATATATGTGTGTGAATGAGAGGGAAGCTAGAGGAATGGTGAGGATGCAGGAAGTAGAGGTGGCGAAGGTGGATGAGTTTAAATACTTGGGATCAGCAGTTCAGAGTAATGGTGAGTGTAGAAGAGAGGTGAAGAAGAAAGTACAGGCAGGATGGAGTGGGTGGAGAAGAGTGTCAGGAGTGATTTGTGACAGACGAGTACCAGTAAGAGTGAAAGGGAAGGTCTACAAGAGGGTAGTGAGAATAGCTATGTTATATGGTTTGGAGACAGTGGCATTGACAAAAAGGCAGGAATCAGAGCTGGACGTGGCAGAGTTAAAGATGTTAAGATTTGCACTGGGTGTGACGAGGGTGGACAGGATTAGGAATAAGTATATTAGAGGGTCAGCCAAGGTTGGAAGGTTTGAAGTCAAAGTCAGAGAGGCAAGATTACATTGGTTTGGACATTTGCTGAGGAGGGATGCAGAGTATACTGGGAAAAAGATGCTAAGGATGAAGTTGCCAGGTAACAGGAAGAGGAAGGTCTAAGATAAGGTTTATGGATCTGTTGAGAGAGGACATGCAGCTGGTTGGTGTGACAGAGCAAGATGCAGAGAACATGAAGAAATGGAAACAGATGATCCGCTGTGGCGACCCCTAATGGGAGGGGCTGAAAGAAGAAGAAGATTTCACGAGAAAAATAACATGGAGGAAGATAAACCCATCAAAGAAAAAAATAAAAAGACCCAGCAGTTTTCCCCCCACTGCATGCCACATTTGCAGCCTTCTAAAAAAAAATGCAAGTTCAACATACGAAAGACTCTCAAAAAAGCACCAAAACATAAGTTTTATAATATTTCAAAGGATGAGATATTAGCACTTAAAAATTTGAACAATCAGAGAACTACACATGTTGTGAAGGCTGACAAGGGTGGGGACATACTTTTTACAGATACTGACATTTATATAATGAAAATAGAGAACATGCTGAACACATCTGATTTTTATTCTAAACATTCCTTTGAGAAAGTTAAAGCTGCATACATAGAATTTAAAGATAAACTAACCACAATGCTTAATGAAGAACTTATTAGTGAAAGCTTTCAGTATTTGAACACTCCTCATCCTAAGTTACCTTTTTTTTTCGGGATTCCCAAACCCCATAAGAATTGGGAAGCTCCACCTTACAGACCTCTTAGGAGGTTCCATATCAGAGGCCACTGCCATATACTTAGATTTTATTTTTCAGCCTCTTGCCGAAAAGAGCTCATCTTTTACTTTGGATTCACTTGATTTTTTTAAAGAAAAATAAAAGAAGTGTATATGAATGAACAAAGCATTTTGGTAACCACTGGCGTTGAAGCCCTATACACTGTGTTACCACACAAGTACTGTACTGAAGCAGCTACACAGGCTTATAGCAGAAATAACAATGCCATACAAGGGCACATTGAACACTTGGGAAAGCTAATAAACATGGTGCTGAATTACAGTTTTTTCAGTTTCAATGTCCAAGCTTACAAACAGACAAGAGGGATAGCAGTGGGTGTGGCTATGGCCCCTAGCCTGGCCAATGTAGCCTTAGGCAAGTGGGAAGAAGAATTTGTACTGCAAAGTGAATACTGGAGTTTTATGATGAGCTACCTCTGCTTTACGAACAATGTATTTATAGTATGGCAAGGTGAGGAATCTAAACTCCCTGAGTTTATCCAGTACAACAATAACTCCACCTCCTTTCTGATATTTACCACTTCCATCAGCTCAAGTAAGTGCAGTTCCTTGATATGACTGTCAGTATTAATAAAGACAGAGGAAAATTAATTAGTAACGTACATAGGAAACCAACAAGAGTGAAGTATTTACTTCACAGAGACAGTATGCATCCAGTAAAAACTAAGCACAATGTAATAAAATCACAAGGCTACAGGTTAGCATGCTTTACCATAGATTTGGTCCCTTTGAATAATCATATGAATGATCTTGAAAATGATTTCTTAATCAGAGGATATGAATCAAGCATGTTACATATGTTCCTGGATCCCATTAGAGATTCTAAAACTAACAATGATCCTATGTGGAATAGGCCTTTTGGTAAAATTATGCAACGAGGACACCCTAACCCAAAAGAAGAGAAAAGTAATGACAGTTGCATTCTAACTTGCACTTGGGATTTCAGTACAACCAAAGCCATTATAAAGGAGAACTGGGTCATCCTCACTGGTAATCAGCAGCTTGTAAGGGTTTTAGTGGATCACCCTACCTTTGTGTATGTATGTATGCATGTGTGTGTGTGTGTGTGTGTGTGTGTGTGTGTGTGTGTGTGTGTGTGTGTGTGTGTGTGTGTGTGTGTGTGTGTGTGTGTGTATATATATATATATATATACATATATATATATATATATATATATATATATATATATATATATATATACACACATACAAGAAGCAGACATTTGAGTGCCCCATGTTAAAAAGGTGGTGAAATCTTCAGTAGCTGGTAACTGTAATACTGAAAAAGCTGTATATAGGGCCATATGTAATGACTTCCCTGCATTTTATGTGGGCAAGACTATGAATAAACTTAAAAGGAGGATTTCCTGTCATCTTTCTGACATCAGATGCAACTGTCAGAAGTACGCCTTATCCAAATAGTTATTAGAACATTCTGGTTTTAAATTTATCATTCTGGACTGTGTAGAGATGGATGAGCTTGAAGGGGAGGTCACTGGAGCATTGGAGAAATAAGAACTATGCTGCTAGGTGAAATTAAATGCATTCAGAAACCCAGGACTTAACTACAAATTAAGAGTGTGTTGAATTTACGTAAGCTACCACAAAATCTGTAATATTTTTTTAGGAAACTGTTTGGGCACTACTAAGATCTAAAAATACAATAAATAATAAAAATGACATATAGAATGTGTATAAACATATATATATTTAATAACTTTAACCTCAATTCTGATTTGATTGGATTTTTTGCATCACACTAGAGATTTAAATGGCAAATTCAAAACACACATTTTTTCATGCTGCTATTACCATGTAGTAATAGTACAATTCCCCCATTTATGTATGCTGCGGTACTACGGCGGTAGCACTGTTACCTCACAGCAAGAGGTTCTCCCGTTCTATTCTCGGCTGGGCTTGGGAGTGCCTTCTGTGTGGAGTCTGCATGTCCTCCCCGCGGTTGGGTAGCGTTCGAAAGACATGCGTGAGTAAATGGGTGTGCCTTCATTGAAGGTTGGGCGTTGAGCTGGCATCTCAGCATTTCATAAAAATCCACTGCCAATCATTAGCGGACCGGAGTTCCCCAGTGGCGACCCCTTACCGGGAAAAGCCGAAAGACAAACAATAACCATACTGGTGAATGCTGATGCATACTCATGCACACACCTGCACACTTTTACACATTACAAGTTTACTTCATCCACTGCTTTCTGTATTTTTGTGTTTTTTTTCTACTAGATTTCATTGTATAAACATGTTTTGGGGGCTGTAAACATGAAAACTATCATGACAGTTTTTTTTGTTTTTTGCAAAGCACTGACATTTTTTCTGAGCTGTTTAATAACTTAGTTTTTTATGCACACTAATACACATGGATGGATATTTACTAGATATTATTAGATTAATTTTTATATTTATAGTGTTCTAGTTTGACTATGTAGATTAGCTACGTGTTTTTCTTGATTTTAGTTCTTGTCATAGACCTGATGAAGGCTTTATTGCATTAGTTAGCCAAAAGTGATTTTAGTTACAAGTCTTTTTATGTATGTTATGCTTTTCTTAATATCTGATCTTGGAATGTGGTTTACAAATAGATTAGTAGTGTATTCCTTAACAATGATTTAGTTTGATCTAATCAGTAGTAGTAGTGGGTGGGTGGGGGGGGGGTACTTGCTGTTCTAAAATGCACTGTTTATACTGTTTGCCAAGAATAAGCTGATTTAAAATTAAACAATATGTATATTTTCTACACCTACTGCTAAGTATATAAAAACTGACATGTTTAACACTGTTAAAATATTTCTGATTTTCTGTTACTGAGGATCACTTGTCTGTGATGAATAAAAGTTTGTTACTTTGGAACACTACCTGGGTTTCATGATTTTTTGAAATTATTGTGACTGAGCTCATCAACAAAATTTTAAGACCATTAGCTTCTCTGTTTTTTTTTTGTAATCAAGTCTGTAATATCTTACTGCCTGGGGCCTGAAAAGAGGTAAGCACCCAAGAAGAATCTAAAGCAGTAATAATAGCATCCCTCCCAAGCAAGACAGGCCAAGAAGTAAGATCTCTAAAATTCAAATCCTGCACTACAGAAGTGGGAACTTGTAACCAAGAACTTATTGAGAGTACCTGGTGAAGACCTGCACTAACAACTAAGCAGCTACAGCAGTAGACATTGGTTCAGGTCCTGGAAGCAGTGACCTCCCTGGCTGAATGAAAATGACTCACCAACACAGTCTAGAAAATCTGGCTGTGAAGGATGAATTGCTGGAAACAGTGTGCAGCACTGGTAAGTCTCAAAGCTTTACAAATCTATTTTAAACAGTGGGCAGATAGCTTGCATGGAAACAAGAGGAAGCCAAGCTGGATAAAACAAATCAGAAGGAATGGGACTAATCTGCATCTCCGACTCAGTTCTGCACACCTTCTTCTGAAGAAGGAAGGAAGAGGGGGGAACTGGACTGCACCAGTGACTACACTCAAAACATCCACAACTGTGGTAAGTTGATGCCATATTTTTTTTTGTTTGTTAGTCACTGCTGCAGTCATAACTTCAAGGAAGATTTCTAACACATTCCTCGCATGTCCTTTGTGTGACTTCATAGTCCTGTGGCTGAGGAATGCAATATACTGTAATCTTCAAGCTTACCACATAAAACATTGCTCTAGCTCTAGATGCAGTTACTAGCATGGCTAGCTCAAAAAATTGTGAATAAATGACCATATGGCTGATTCCAGGCTGTCAATAATTACGGCTCCATTAAGTAAGATGAAAATGGCAGCTGTGTTCCTGGCAGAGTGAAGGTTTTCCTGTCCAGGTAAGTGCTTACCATGGAATCAATGGCAAAAAAGAATAGGATGGGATGTCTACTGAGAAGTGGTCTGCTTTGAGATAAGTAATCCTCTCTTCTTTTCAGTGAAGATTGCCCTCAGTCTTTCTGTATGCCTTTGTTCTATCCAAGACAGTGCCTTAATTTTCTGTATAAATACAGGGAATGAAGGATTCTTTCTCCATTGTTTTTGGTTTGGAATGATAACTGGAATATGAAATGCTTCATTTATGGCCACCTCTGTCAGAACTTGTGGCATAAAGGAGGAATATGTGCACAAGGTAAATCTACCAGAGTGAAATACCAAGGGTTTCCCTGCACATGAAAGGCCTACAAATTCTAAGATCCTTCGGGCTGAAGTGGCTACCACCAAAATACCATTTTCCAGGAAAGAAACTTTCTATGGACTAATCTTGCCAGTTTGAATGGAGGTAGTGTCAGTTTCTCCAGCATAAACCTCAGATCCTGTAGTGCTACAATTGACCTCTTTATTAGCCTAAGGTGCAGAAACACTTTCAGTAAATGTTTTATTGCGATTCTCAAGTGAGAGATGGGTACACAGGAAGACATGGAGTTGTAACTGATAAACACCTTAACAGAAGTATATGCTTAGCCTGCATAAAACTCTTGACTTTTGCAGGGCTTTTTAGTAACCCTGCTTCAGAAGATCAGCAGATCCCTCCCTCAGCAACAGAAGAAGAATATTTGTCAATCTGCTAGATAAATTTCCTCATGCTTGATTCTGGCTTCCTTCACTATAATGTGCATGTCTTCAGACAACTGGTTCAAAAAGAGTAGCAACACTAAATCTTCCAAGGTGTCGAACTGAAGGACTTGATACCCGGACATGCTGAAGTACTGCCCTCTGTATCAGTAGGAACACCCACCAGGACAAAACAGGCCACTATTAAGACATAGGAGAAGCAGTGTTGCCTGGACTGAACCAGAAAGGGTGAGTAGGATCATCCTGAGGTGCTCCTATATTTTCTTTAACACTTTTGGGATTGGGGCAGAGGGAGAAAACAATATAGGAACTTGCCCCCTGCGGAAAACAGAGAAAGCATACATTACTCATGCTTTTGGGTGTGGGACTCTGAAGCAAAGTTTCCAGCACTTCCTGCTTTTGTGTCAGTGACAGAAAGACCTCTGTTTGCCATGCCTACTCACAAGGATATGATGAGAGTCTGCTAGTAGATACCCCCTGTGGGGTATATGCAACTTTAGGGTCATATTTTGATTGATGGGTACTGCCAAACTTTTGGTATGTGCCTCCATATTTGGTGAATCAAATTACAATGGTGTTGTCCTCAATGATTTTTGGGATTCTTGGAATCCATAAGAGTTTGAATGTTTACAGGGCATACTGAACTGCCCACATTTATTTCATGTTTATATGGAGTTGATCTCTAACTTGGACCAGGTGCCCCACACTATTAGTCCCTGGAAATGCATCCCTCCTAAGCTTGCCCTGATGCACTGACTGGGGCCAGTTGCCCACACATTAGTCCATGGGAATGTACCCCAACTAAGTCTACTCTCATGCATCTGCATAAGGGTCTGCTTGTGGATGGGGGGAGGGGGTAAACTGGCACTCCTTTGTTTACCTTAACATTGGAAATCCACCAGCCAATTTTTTTTTTAAACATACTAAGACTGTGAGGGTGAGAACTCTTAGTGAGTAAGCCTGCTGATCCCGCAAGTTCCTAAGGTATCAGCAGATGTCCCTTCTGTGGTCTATATACACAGAAGGTACCACCGGACATCACTTCTATGTATGTAGGCCACAGGTACCATTTGACTGGTAGCAGCCATGAGCCAAAGATCCAGAGGATCTCCCTTGCTCTTCATATTGGCTTGCTTATTATTACTTGGAGACTATCTCTGCAGGACAATAACTTGCCTTGAAGTAAAGCCACCCTTCTCATCTGGGTGTCCAACAGAACCACCAAGAACGCTGTTTTTGGGGAGGGTTCAACCTTGACTTTTGTAGGCTTACATTGTGCAGCAGTGTTGCAGAAAGGAATGAGACCTTTATCACCTCCTACCTTGAACACACATTGTAGTAGGCAATCATCCAGAAATGCACAAACTTGCATGCCCCTTCTGTCTTGTGGTGGGTGAGCAATGGTGCTGGACAGCTGGAGCAGTGACCAAGCCAAAGGGCAAGGATGTGAACTGGAAATGACCACCCCCTGCCAAGAATGTTAAGAATCTCCTTTCCTTGTTATGAATGGCAATGGTAGGTCTGAATCCTTTACATCCATGGAGACAAAGAATGCCCTTGAGTAAAACAAGGCAATGAGGGGATTGAAAGGTCAGTAATTTGAATTTTTGTTCTAAAAGAGACTTGTTCAGTTTGAACAAGAACAGGTCTCTATGAACAGTCTTTTCATGGAACCAAGAAGAGCCTTGACCAAGTCTTTATTCCCTTGTTCCAAGCACAAACTCTGTGGTTCCCTGTTGTAATACGATATGCAAGACAGGTACAAAAAGGTGCACTTGTACTGTTGACACCTCTGGCGTCCCTTTGCCCAAGGTTTCATCTTGAAGATTAGATGGTATCCTTTTGCAACAATGTTGAATGTCCATCTGACTGACAATGTTCCTGCATTTCTGAAAGCAAGGCGTCAGTCTTCCTCTCAAATTTGGACTGGAATGTAGAAGGAGAGATAGGCTTGGAATAGTCACAGCTGACCCTTGGGGAGGTTAAAGGTTTGTTTTCCTCCCTACCTCCCCCTTTAACATCTTGCCATTTTTTTTTTTTGCAAAAGGATTTGCCTCCATTTTTTTTACCCTTCTCTTACTTTCTATAAAACAGACCCTGTTTACTTAGACAATTCTTACTATAGTTGGGAAAATGAAGGTGAAATATATGGCATAATGCACCTGTAAACACAATTGTCTCCTCTTAGCTCTTAAAGACCTCATATGCTTGTGGCTTAAAAAGCAAGTATCTGTTCACTAGGGCACTAAGAAGCTTGGCTCTAATGACTTCAGGTAAATGCTGTGCATAAAGCCTAGCACACCTCAAAACTGTGCCAGTAATGAGCTGTGTTACAGATGCGTCTACAGTATTGTACTCACATTTAATGCCACTCCTACCTAGCCAAAAGGCAGTACGAATTAGCTGCATTAAAGAAGCTCTAGTCTTCCTTAGAGAGATTAAGTTCCATTATTTGGTTAAGAAAAGGCTCCCAAACGTTAAAATTTGTGTCTACCAACTCAAAGGTTCATATGTGTACACTAGGCTAATGACCACTAGGGCCTTTATATGCCTAGTTGTGGAAGCAGATTGTGTCCCACAAGTTATATTTTAAACATTTATATGGGGTAATTGTTGGTTACAACATAATTTATTGACTACCTCTGTCCAACAAAGATGTGGGTGCCAGACCAGAGGTGAATTTTCCATTTCCCATCCAATGGTCCAAGTTACGCTTAAACAGGGTTAAGAAGCGTCTGACTTTCACATGGATGGGGAGCCTGTTCCACAGAAAGGGAATTCTCTGAGATACACATCTGTCTCTCCAACATGTCCTATTTATGTTGCAAGCAAAATTTAGGTGTTTAGATCTAATAGTTATGATGCTGTTTGTTTTGCAAATGTGCAAATGGTTCATCAGAGCGATGTCTTGTATGCCAGACACAGATCACCTTTCAGTAGTCTGTAGGAGACAAAGTATAGAAATAGGGCTTTGAGATGATCTGCATAAAACACTGTGTTTATGCCTTGTATTCTTTTTTAAGGAACCTTTAAGGACGTTCCACTTGCTGCATCTTTGGTCAGCTACATACCAAAAGGGGCACTATACTCAATGATGGGTTTAAGGAGGGACGAATATAGTGGTACAATGACTTCCCTGGACCTAGATGCCATGCACTTATAACTTGTGCAACACAGAAGGATTTCCTTACTTCCTCGGATGCATTTTAGTCGAAGGCCTGTCTAAATGTGTTCTCAGATGTTAGTATTTACAAAGTCTAGAATTTCTCTGTGCCTGCAGATTTGGGGCCATGTAGGATTCCCAGTCTACAGAAGTATAATTAAAGGCCCCAATAAATCAAGTGTTAGGTTGGATGGTGAATATCTCCAAAAGGTTTAAGTATGCTCTATCAGTTTCATGGAACATAGAGGGTGAGCTATAGTGCTAGGATATGGTACGGGACTTTATCTGTGGTATCCTGCATGTGGAGAAACTCCAGAGCATCATCCTGTCTGACCAACCCAAAGGTATGCTTATTACTGATGTATATTGACACACCTCCACCTTTAATCCTTGTCTGTGCAGCTATTGGTCTAAAAGTGTGGAAGGCACTTTAACCTTGAACTGGCAGGATAGGTAGTCTCTGCAGCTTTAAACCCTATCTCAGTAACTCCACAGATGTCTATATTCTCTAGAGTGTGAAGAGATTGGCGGGAGTCTAGCATTTTGTTTAGACTCCTTGCACTAAGCAGTAACACCTTGAGGTTCAGTTGAGTTGACTTTGTTATGTCAGTAGGTTTATCAATTTGGCAATGCCTGAAAAGGCTCTATGGAGGAGTATAAAGTTTCAGCCAGTACTCAAAAGCCTAGAGAGAACAGGTGCAGACCATCACTGGCAAAGCAACATGGTTTGTTAACCACTTTATCCCATGCTGACAAATACGTGATCCCTTTAGTATGACACCAGAAACACGGCTAATTGTTAAAATAAATCTTCTGTAGGTATTGTGGCATCATTCCTTGGTGAAAGTAATATGATGCTCAATGATAAGCTTATACCAGCCTGAGACACACAGAGATCATAATGCCTCTCTTCATATAGTCCACAGAGGTACATCTCAAGTCATATATACCTACATGTACTATGATGGAATCATCTGGGCACCTATAATGCAGTGATTCTGAGCGGCTGCGTAATTCGACAGATCCTGGCTTCAGATAGGCAACTAACCATTATCTTCTCCTTGTTCAGCCTGGATAGAGGGGCATCAGTATGTCTTACAATGAAGCTCCCGCTAGGACTAGAGTCCTGGAAAGTGTGTTTGTTTGCCCCATGGGTTTTTGTATTTGGGGTTCCTCTGACTGTGGCTGTATGTATTATTTATTTATTTATTTGACATTTGTTAACTGGGATAGTCTCTGACTAGGACAAAGCCCTTTTTCAGCACAGGCCTGGGAAGAAAAGCTCCACAGTACAATTATATATAATAAAATGCATGTTACAATAACTATATAATACAATAAGATTAGCAAAAATATGACTTAACAATAAAGACGAGAGATTTATGTAAATTGCGGTTAAACAGATAAACATAATGGTGTCACATACATGTAGAATAATAAAAACTAAGACTCATTATATTAGCTAGTTACTAGTACTAGTCAACAAGTCAACAAGAGGAAAAGTTAGCAGAAGTAGGTTAAGATATCTCAATGGCAACACTCAGATCTGCTCTGAGTTACAGTGCAATGGCACTAAATATACAGAATCAACTGATATTGCCAACATCCTTGCAGATAGCTTCAGTGCTAACTTTACCGCCCCTCACCCCCTAAAGGGCCCATCTCTATACCGGAAGAATGCAAAGTTCCTGTAATCATGGCTGCACAGTAAAAACCACACTCTCCAAAGCCAAGAACACAGTATACATGGGACCAGACAACATCCCAGGCTGCGTTCTACATGAACTACAGAATGAACTGGCACCCCACCTAAGCACCATGTTCAATCATATCCTCACCTCAGACTTTGTGCCCACTGAATGGTGCACAGTGACGGTTAACCCACTCCACACAAGGGGAGCCACCACAGGCCCCAAGAACTACCGACCCATTAGCCTAATAAGCCTGGTCTGCAAGGCCATGGAACGTATCTTCATGGAATTTATAAACAAAGACATTGGTAATCTCCAAACTCTGGACCCCACCCAGTTCGGGTTTGTAAAAGGCAGATCATGTCTCCTAAACCTGATTAACATTTATGAAGCAGTCACCAAAGCTGTAGACGAGGGTAAGGTGGTTCACACAGCCTATCTAGATCTTACCAAGGCTTTTGACACCATCCCCCACTCTAGAATTATAGATAAACTCACTAAACTAAGTATAAATCCCTATGTCACAAGATGGGTTGCCAACTGGCTCACTGTCAGAACCCACACTGTGAAAGTAGCAGACTCCAAAATCCGACTTCAGAACAGTGACAAGTGGAGTACCACAGGGTTCAGCCGTGTGTCCTCTCCTGTTTGGCATCTACTTTTCTGAAGTACAAGCTAACACAGAAGGTCTTTGGCTAAGGATGACTGCAAACTAGGAGCCATAACTGAAACTCCTAATGATGTGGACATCCTACAAAAGAGCCTCACTGAGACAGATGCCTGGTGTCAAAGTCATGGCCTCAAGCTCAATGCCAAACAGTGCACTGTCATCCCCTTTGGTAAAAACTCTGTACCCATGAGCTACCACATAGTTGGTAGTATTCTTAACACTAGAAGTGTGATAAGAGACCTTGGGACACAGGTGGACAGTAGTCTCTCCTTTGATAATCACATTGCCACAGTAGTTAGGAAATCCTTCTATGTGGCACACCTCATCACAAAAGGGTTCTCATCCAGGAAAAAAGAGGTCATTGTTCCCCTCTACTCGTAACTCATTAGACCCATTATAGAGTACAACGCCCCTTTTGGTATGTACCTCACAAGACATCTACAACAACTGGAAAGGCCGCAGAAATACCTCACAAAGAGAATTACCAGCCTCAAACAGATGCCCTACACAGACCGTCTCAAAAAACTCCAGCTTTACTCTGTCACATATCGCCTACTCAGAGGCGATCTCTGCCTAACATACAAAGCTATGTCAAACCTAGAGCTGTTGGACATAACAACAGTATACTTTAAATGGTTTATAAAAGTGTGATTTATTCAATAAAAGCAATTTGATTTGTATGAGCCATGAGCAACTCAACTGTGCAGAATTTATGAAGGCACTAAAAACAAGGTAAGCTGATTAATAATTCCTATGGCCAATAAAACAACTATATGCAGGAATCTCTAGTATATTTCCCCAACCAGTACAGACCAGGCTACCACCTACAGTTACTAAATGGAAAATCATCTGTCTTCTTGATGTAAATGCACAGAAAAGAGCTTGCTAGAGTGTAAGAATACACTACTTCATTTAACAGCTAGCTAGACAATGAATTCAGAAAAAGTAAATCAGTAAAACAGACAATAAGAGGCAAAATGCACTTTTTTCAGAATAAGTACAAAGAAAAGCAAATAAATAAATCAAAATGGGCGGTGCAGTGGTAGCACTGTCAACCTCACAGCAACAGGTTCTCTGGTTCAATTCTCGGCTGATGTGCTTTCTGTGTGGAGTCTGCATGTCCTCCCTGCATTTGTGTGGGTTTTCTCTGGGTACTCTGGTTTCCTCCCATGTTATGTAAATAAAAAAATTGTCGCCTCACAGTAAGATGTTGTCCTGTTTGATTCTCAGCTAGAGCGTCTTCTGTGTGGAGACATGCGTGAATGGGTGTACCTTCGTTGAAGGTTGTGCATCAGGGCCCGCAACTCGGCACGTAATAATCTACTGCCAATCATTAGCGGATCGGAGTTCCGCTGTGGCGACCCCTAACCGGGAAAAGCCGAAAGACACAACAACATCAACAGCAGTGTAAAAAGAGGGGAGCTTATAAAGCTCAATTTACAGTAAGGGTGGCAGCTTAAAAATCACCAATTTTAAAAAGCAAATCAAGGAATGAGAGGATGGGTGGGAAAATAACCAACTGGGAGTAATCAACAGTGTTTGTAGTTTTTGCAAGCCTTGAGTCTTATAAGGAAGGACAAGGCCACCAATATACTTTGTATACTTAAGTATCACTTAAGAAACAAATTAACTAATGAAAAAAAGCATGGGAAATGTGCAGCCTGTGTATTGTCTATCTGCCCCATTAAACAACGGGCCAAGCAGATTTTTTAAAGCAGAAAAACAGGAAACAAAATGGAACATGTAAAAGAGAAAGCATCTGTAAATGCTAAAGTAGTTGAAGTTAAGTTTTCTTGCTAGTAGTCTTCTCCCCTTATCGTGTACTTCTACATAAGGAAGTGTATCTAGATCTGCCACTGGATTCTTGTAAAGGAATTAGTGCTGTCCATGAAATCTTGTAAAATCTGCCTGGTGTTTCGGGATCGGGGGGGGGGGGTTGTGTCTGGGTCTTGAGAATTAGTCTCATATATGTCCAAGGAGTGCTCCAGGTACAAGGGGACCTACAACTGGCTTGAGGGTTCATAAAGTACAGCTGTGTACACTTACCATAAATGTAGATGTTCGAGTGTATTCACTGTTGCAGTCATTACATTTGGGTAATCTGCCGGCAGGTTGCCCTCAGTCGGCCTGAATAACAAAGTCTTGGGTCCTGCTTCGGTTCCTGTCTCCTCTTCCATGACGTCAGGTCGTCAGGGGTATAAAACATGCAGCCGACACCATTTTATTCAGTTTTTCTTGCCCCAGATGTCAGGTGCCTCCCCAAATGGGGAGCAAAAATATATATATAAATAAACAGTAAATATATAAATGCATTTTTAGAAACAAACTTTACCTTCAACTAAAAGCAAATACACCACAAAGGCTTTTGAGTATAGTGAAGGAATGAAAAGGTATAGAATGGGGGATGGCGGGTGGGTAACCCGGACTGCAACAGTGAATATACTTGAACATCTACATTTATGGTAAGTGTACACAACTGTACTATGTTCTTCATGTTTCACTGTAGCAGTCACTACATTTGGGTTGAATCCCAAAGCTATGGATGGGAGGATTGAACTAAACAGCATTAGGAGCGGCTATAAGGCCCTGCAGGACTGCAGTGGCAAAGCCTGCCCTGGATTTGGAGAAGAGAGGTAAATGATAATGCTTTGTAAAGGTATGAACAGAGCTCCAAGTAGCAGCTTCTAGAATGTCTTTGCTTGGGACCCCTCTGAGAAAAGCTGCTGAAGTAGAGGCAGCTCTGGTGGAATGTAATCTGATCCCCTTGGGCACAGGTTTACCATGGTGCAAATAGCAGAAATGAATGCAGTGGCTTACCCATTTAGAAACAGTCTGCTTTGATATAGCCTTCCCCTCTGATCCTGTAGCAAATGCTACCAGTAGTTGCTCAGACTTTCTTAGAGATTTGGTCCTGTTTAAGTAGAATCTTAGTTGTCTGTGTACATCCAATGAATGCAGAAACCACTCCTCCTTGTTCTGCGGATTTGGGCAAAATGTTGGCAG
Organism: Protopterus annectens; assembly: GCF_019279795.1. Lineage (NCBI taxonomy): Eukaryota > Metazoa > Chordata > Ceratodontiformes > Protopteridae > Protopterus > Protopterus annectens. The sequence continues at coordinate 80,201,877 of NC_056737.1, forward strand.
GTGAATGGTCTGGTTAAGAGCCACACTGGATACCACCTTAGGCATAAAAGGAGGACTGGTCCTGAGGGACACCCTGTCCGAGTAAAATATAATGAAAGGCTCCACTGCCATGACAGCCTGTAGTTCTGAAACCCTTCTTGCTGAAGTGACTGCCAAAAGAAAAGCTGTTTCCCAAGATAGAAATTTTATATCCGCAGTAGCTGCTGGTTCAAAAGGAGGCAGGGTGAGATTTTCCAGCACAAAACTGAGGTCCCATGCAGGAGTTGGTGCTCTTCTGGGAGGCCTTAAATTTTTGGCCCCTCTAAGATACTGTTTAAGCAGTGGATGAGAAAAGAGGGGAGGCTCTGTGTTGTAATGAGCTGAGATGGCAGAGGCATGGATTTTTATTGAAGAAAAAGATAGGCCCTTGTCAAGCATCTCAGTTAAACATTGTAAAATCTGAGGAATATTTGGCTTTGCTGTGTCTATTCCTTGTGTTGGTTCCAAGCACAAAATCTCTTCCATTTATCAGCATGAGATTTTCTAGTACTAGGCCTTCTGGCTTCCAAAATAACATCCATCACATATATACTGAGAGGTGTGGTTTGAATAATTAGTTAATTAGCCATGCTGCAAGATTCAGAGTTTGGAGCAGAGTGTGCAGAATTTGATAGTTCTGCTGAAACCGTAGATGAGGTATTTGAGGCACGTACCATGGAGGAAGATGTGACATGTTCCTTAGAAGCGGGTACTAGTGCTGGCGAGGCCAGTCCGGAGCAATCAGGATCATTTATGTTTTTTCCTGTCTGACTTTTAGTAAGACCTTGGAGAGAAGAGGCAGACGGGGAACGGCATAGACTGACAGGTTTTTCCAGCTGAAGGCTAGAGCATCTACTTTCCATGCTTTTTTTGTGATGACCTCTTGTGCAGAATTTGTCCAACTGATAATTTTGGGGAGAGGCAAATAGATCTATGTCTGGGCTCCCCCATTTCTGTGTTAAGATGCTGAAGATTTGTGGATCCAGTTTTTATTTGTGCGGGTCCATAAGATTTCTGCTTAGGTCGTCTGCCAGAGTATTTTGCTTTCCTGGTAGGAACTGAGCTTGGAGATGTATTTGGTAAGTCAAGGTTCCGTTCCACAAGGCCATGGCTAGTCTGCAAAGGGGGTAGGAATGTGTACCCCCCTGCTTATGTACCACATAACTGTGGTGTTGTCCGTCTTTATCAGTAACTGTCCTGGATGAAGTAAGTCATTGAAGGCTGTCAGAGCATTCTGAACAGCTAGCATTTCTTTCTGGTTGATATGCAGATGCATTTGGTTTGGGCTCCATTTGCCCTGAATGCATCTCCCTGCCAGGTGGGCCCCCCAAGCATAGTCTGATGCGTCTGTAGTTAGGGTTTGGGTGGCAGGGGGTAGAGTGAATGACAGTCCCTTGTTTTGGTGACATGTCTCTGCCCACCAAAGAAACTCCTGTTGTAGGCAGGGAATAAGAGGAATCCTTGTTTCTGGGCTGTGACAATGTTGACTCCATAAACTTTTTAGGTACCATTGAAGTTTCCTCATATGAAGTCTCGCATATGAAATTAGTAGAATGTAAGATGCCATGAACCCCAAAGCCTGCAGAATTTGTCTTGCAGATAACTGGGTTTTTGTTGCTATTTGTTTGAAGTATGTTGTCAGCTGCCTTTGTTTGTCTGGCATGAGGTAAGCCATCTGGGCAGTTGTATTCAAGCTTGCACCCTGGAATGTAATTATTTGAGAGGGTACCAGTTGTGATTTCTTTTCGTTTATGGTGTACCCTAGGCATGCTAGAAGCCTTTTTACAAATACCAGATGTTGAAGGAGAGTGTCCTTGTCCTCTGCTTGAATGAGACAATCGTCCAGATAAGGATAAATGTAAATGCTTCGTCTGCAGAATGCAATTACTGGTGCCAAGCACTTTGTAAAGACCCTGGGCACAGTAGATAAGCCAAAAGGCAGTGCAGAGAATTAGTAATGCAAAAAACCTGCTTTGAAGCAGAGGTATCTTCTGCATGATTCCCTTAGTGGGATGCCTCTTTTAAGTCTAGAGTTACTAACCAAGCATTCTTGCCTATCATAGGCAGTAGCTGTTGTAAAGTCAGCATTTGGAATTTTGGAATGTCCAGGAATGTGTTAAGAATCGATAAGTCCAGTACTGGACGCCATGAATTGTCTTTTCTGGGTACCAGGAAAAGTCTTGAATAAAAGACTTGTCCTTTTTCCTTTTCTGGTACCGGTTGAATAGCCCCCATATCCATGAGGGACATGACTTGTTTCTGGGCCTCTGCCCACTGAATTTGGTGCAGATCCGGCCATCCATTTGGAAATGGCAAAGTATGGAAATTAAATTTGTACCCCTGGGATAATATGTTTAATACCCACTTGTCCTGGGTAATTAACTGCCAATTTTGAGCATGAAGTGCTAGTTTTTCCCCCAAGGGGGCTGCCTAAAGATAAGTACTTGGTGATGGTAGAGGAAAGTCATTGAGACTGCTTACTGAAGGGTTGTGCTTTGTTTCCTCCAGATTTGGAGGTGGAGGCACCCCATTGCTTTGACCTGTAAGAACCCTGTGATTGATATCTGGAGCCTTTTGAGCACCTGGATTTGCCCTGAGTGGCTCTGTTGGACACAGGAAAGGACCAATTTTTAGTAGGCCAGTGCCTACTGAACCTGGGTGGCTGCACTTGCAAGAATTCTTTTACAGTTTGCATAGATTTAGCTTCGTCTTCCATTTTCTTTAAAACGTCTTCTGCCTTATTAGCAAACAAAGCATCATGCTGCAAAGGGGCATCCAACAATTTAGCTTTAACATGATCAGGCAGATTTTGCTCCTTGAGCCAGGCATGCCTTCTAATTACAGATCCAGTAACGGCGGCCCTACAAGAGGCCTCCAAGGAATCAAAACCACATTGCAAAGTATGCTTTGCAACCTGTTCTGCTGAATGCAATAAATCCTGTAACACTCTATTTTCCACACAATCAGAAATCAACATAATTTTCTGTTTCAGTAAGCCCATAACATGCTGTTGATATTTAAGCATATGAAACTGGCAGTTTAAAGCCCTGATTGCCAAGGTTGCAGACATATAAAGCTTCTTACCGCATCTATCCAGCGCCCTGGAATCTCTATCAGAAGGGGTAGGATTTTTGGCTGTAGAAGCCTTTACACCCTTGGGACCCTGACAGATAGCCTTAGGATCTGCAGTAGGATTTTTGAAAAGAAATTTGTGGGAGTCAGGAACCCTGTAATATCTGCCTGGCTTACTAGGAGCCAGAGGTAGGGAATCAGGAGCCATGCTTGATTCCGAGAACACATCATCAACAATGTTTAAAACAGGAGGTATTGCCAAAGGCCTATGCTGAGGAAGAAGAAGGAACTCCCTAAGCCTCTTTTTTGATTCAGAGAAGTCCTGACTCTCCTAGTGAAAATGTTCCCTTAAAGTATGCAAAGTCTCTCTAAAAGAGTAATCCTCAGAAGGAGATGCAGATTGGATGGATTCCTCTGCATCAGAATCCTCATAGGATGGAACAGAAAATTCCTGATCAAAAGAGGAATCAGAAGAAATGGAAAACTGATCTGAAGATTAATAATCAGTGCCTTGCTTAGGCAACTTAGCAGGAGGGGGTTGGGAACCCCTGATCAAGGTAATTAAATTCTCAGCCATTTCGATCATCTGTTTTTTTGGCATAGGGGCCTGAGCACATGGCTCATGCGTCGGTTTTTTAGACATAGAAGTTGTTTTTGACCTTTTTTTTGTTGATGGCGTCAGTTTAATAAAAAAATGTTAAAGTCTGAAAACACCCTCAGAAGCTGGTGCCTGCTCAGCAGCTCCAGACCCATCTAAGGGAGAGACATCCGCGGGTTCAATACTCTGAGAATCTCGCGGCATACCGGACTCCAAATGGGTCTCGGTAGAGGCCTGCGAAAGCTCCTCAATGAGTACCGGCGAACCGGCGACTGGCTTAGGAGAAGCTTCGTCGTCGGTTTTGGACCTCGGCGGTCTGTCTCTGTCTTTTTCTTTGCGTTTTTTTTGTGAACTCCGGTAGTCAGATTGCTAACCGACGACATTTCAGGATAGTTAAATCTTGAACCAAAATAGTTAGAAGCAAAAATATACCGACGCTTAATAGTGGGTTGGTTAAATTTAGCACAAAACTGACAGCAAGGCATGTTGTGATCAGGGCCTAGGCAAGGAATACAGTACAAATGAAAATCCTTATGAGGTATTTGCTTTCCACAAGTAATGCAATTATTAACTTTTACTGACATCAGTAAGGAGCAAGAAAAACTTTCCCCCACGGGGTACTTAGCTTTACTTTGAAGTCTTCGGTTCTGAAACTCGAATACAAAAATTTCAGGAGTCGGCCGACCGGCACTTGCGAACTGCTTCTGCTTCGGGCACCGCGTGGTAAGAAAGACTGAATAAAATGGCATCGGCTGCATGTTTTATACCCCTGACGTCATGGAAGAGGAGACAGCAACCGACGCAGGACCCAAGATTTTGTTATTCAGGCCGACTGAGGGCAACCTGTCAGCAGATTACCTAAATGTAATGACAGCAACAGTGAAACATGAAGAACATTCTACTAACACCAAAGCCCTCTTTTGGGCATCATAAACTTCAATTCCCTCTACTGACAATTGCTCCAGATAAGGGCCAAGTTACCTCCAAACGTGAAGTTGTGCAACAGGGGGCCTGGCATTAAGATATCCTCACTATCAGTGTCGTACCTGGGAAGGACATATGTAACCTATAGTCTAGATTGTTGGTCTCCTCCTTCCTCTCAGATGACATCTAATTCTAAGGACTCTCTGATAAGGAAGGACAGTGAGTCCCTGAAATGTTCTACTGCCATCCAGACTAAAGGGCTAGCAAGAACAAGTCATGTGCTGCTTTTGGGAAGGCAGGCATGACCTCTGACCGAGTCCTCTTTGGTTCCAACCTAGGGTACTTGCCAGAAGACCGATCTACAGCAATCATTTGTCCATTCAGTGAAGTTCCCAATTAACTGAGGTAAACTTTCTTCCCTTTTCTTAATTACAAGACTTCTCTCAACAGGTGGTGCAACATACCCAGTTGAAAGGTCCCTCTTGTGCTCAGCCCAGGTAGATATGTCAAAGTCATCTCAAATGACAGCCTCTGGAGGGGCTTCATCAGTATTATGTTATTCCTTAGACCTTGGGCTTGATGGCTGAAAGACTACTAGTGCATTACTGGCAACCTCAGACCAAGAATGTTCTGAGGCATTCTCATACTCAGAGTGGGACGTTTTGGTTTGAATGATCACTGTCTGATGTTATCAAACAATGGGTGTACGCTGCTAGTTTTTTTCAGTTTAGCTGCACAAGTTAGGCATTCTTTCTGGCTTTCATAGTTTTGGGCCTAAATTCTTTGCAGATGTTGCATGAGATGATGACGTAATTCAAGTCAAAACAATGTACACTCATATTGTGCCTGGACCTAAGGTCAATTTGTGTTTTGCAAACTTGCCTGCTCTGCTTGTTTGGCATCCCCAGACCTCAAAATTGGAAGAACAAGCACCTACAGACATACAGAAAACATAACTTTTATGCAAAATAACAATTATGTATCGCTAAAAACAATAAGCTCTCTGTAAAAAACAGAAGTGAATCTCCTAAGGGGTACTTTACCTGCTCTCTTCAACTCGTAACCTGACTCAATGGATTAAATAAACATCTGCATCACACCATGTGGTAAGAAAGAATTGAAGAATACTGACTGCACATTTGTCTTTACACAATAACAAGGACATGTCTGGAGGGCAGAATATACAAGGCTGGTGGTGGTGGTGGTGGTGGGGGTTCACCCTGAAGCTCAGACCAGATGTGGACTCTTCCTGCAGCATGGTTCCCTTAAGTTATTACCCCAGCAGTGATTTAAATAAAGATAATCAACTGATTAGTCATACTTATCTTACATACCCTCCTCTGGTAATACCTGAGCTGACAGTGTACATCCAAGATGTAAATGACTCCTCCTCCCCAACCACCAAAAAGAAAAAAAAACAATGTATTGCAGTGAAAAAAGACAATGTCTTCCTGGAGGCAAACTTCTGGTCAACTATATCAACAAACTTTAATAAGAAATAGGTAAGTCTGTCAAAAACACATTTCAAGTCTCAACATGAAAAAGAGTTCTGCAACAGAGGAATGAAACAAAGCAAGTCTTTCATGAACTGTTTCAGAAGCCAGACTTGAGAAAGAGCTCCGGCATTCACAAGGCAATGAGTTGCACAGAACTCTGAAATAAGCACTTTGACCATAGGTGTAAATGAGATCCACATCAACCATGTCTAAAATCAAATAAATCTAAAACTGGCAATTACCAGAAAGAAAAAAAAACTAAACTCAATAAAAACTGACTACTTGCCATGAGCTGTCACACAGAGCTGCAGGGAACCACATACTGGAAAATCTTGTTTATTATGCGTGTCCATCAACCAATGCTAAAAGGACTTCATAAGAATGAAAGTCTTTGTACAAATCTGAAATGATAACTGCTTGTATTCCAACGTCATTTGTACGAAACATATTTAATTGTGGTTGTCCGGTATATGTCGGTTGTTTTACTTTTTTTTATTTTTAAATACTTTATGAGGCACTAACATTTTTTCTGGTGTAAAAATAAAACAGGGCAGCATAAATCTGGCTCTAAATGCACTTGGCATCTCATTTGCCTTTTAGTAGGGTAAGGCAGTGATGTTCAGTTGGTTTTGACAGTGAAATAAATAGGCACAGGTGTTCAAAATATCCATGGCGGGGGGTAAAACACGCACAGGGGTTCAAAGATTTTGATTCCCAAAGAAGACTGACTGCAGCTACCCTCACACTGACTTCTGAAAGTAAAGGTCTGGAAGGTGATGTGTAATGGACCTGTCACTTATAATACTTATTATGATTATTACCAGTAGTACTTTTAATAGCAGTAATATCTGATCTAGCATTATCTCTTCCAGTGATGCGTTTTGGATGTAGATGATCTCTTCCAGTGATGCGTTTTGGATGTAGATGACCAAAAAAGACCTGGATCAGGTCTTGCCTTACAGACCAAGCAGAGGTCCCCTTAGTGTAACCTGTAATATAATTACAGTTCTTGAAATGTTTCAGAACAGTTTATTTTCTAGCAAGGAATCACTAATCTTCATATTTTTTTCAGGTAGCTTGTTTGGAGGATACAATACACAGTACTGATTTATTTTTTTTATGTTATTTTTATTCTCAATTTGTTAACTGGGGATGCAGCACTGATCCCCTTGCCCCTATTTTAGTCTCAGCCCAGGTATGTTTTAATGATGGGTCAAGGCAAAAGGTCTCCACAGACTGACTAGGAGTGCATTTTACAATTAGATGGACTTAGAGAATTTTAAACTGTTATATACCACCAAGCCATTTGACAATTTATTTTCTAACAATAACTTAACATCCTGTTTGCCTGCTCTCACGAAGCTACACTTACTGACACTAAAGTTTAAGGTCATTACTGTTGCACCTGGTACGCACTTTCTGTAGACTATCTTATAGAGTTTAGGCATCACTTACTGAACTACGTTGCAATATTTTGTTCAGGGAGGTTGGAATCAAGTCAGCATTTGGAAAGTGTTTAATTCCATTAATGGAAAGGCATTGTGTGGTTTTGTAATGAAAACACCAATACTTAGCACTCTTGTGGACTCACATGAAGCAGCTTAAAAATGTATAGCAAACTTTTATTTTATTTTAATTTTTTTAACTGCAGTTTGTTAACTAGATGAGAGAGATGGTACAAAGACCCCTTTTCAGTCACATCCGGGGCCCATAAGGCATGACATTACAAATGGACACCCACAGTTATGCAGTTCTTTATAGATAATTATACACTTGTTTACCAACCATACATCTTTACAGAACACAGCTGCACAAACTGAGTATGACAAGCTTAATAAACTAAAATTGAACACACAATATCTATTAATTTAACTGAGGCAATAACACTGACATGAGGCTAAATAAACAGCATACACTGACGTAACAGTCTGCAGGATAAGCAAATTGTTAGGCTAAGAGTTTTTTGCTTGGCTTGCCTGTGAATGTAGACTATATATATTATAAACTATCTAAAAGATATGTAACAAATATTTAAACTAGCATATAAAGTATGTGTACTGTTAAAGTCTAAGCTTACAGTCTCAGCAGCTTGATGTTAACCATTACCCCTGAAACATTTACATGAAATTTAATTATGGAGATGTTCAATAAGGGATGACTTAAAACCCCCTGTTGAGAATCTTGACTTTTTATCTGAGGTGAAAAGTTGTTTCATGGAGCAGGGCCCAATATGGAAAAACTGTGCTTTCCTATAATTGTCTGGTATAGGGACCTACTTAAGGAAATAATATTTTCTTGACTGCTTCATAGGTAATCCACCCTCACCATCACCCCCAGCTACTCAGCAATATGCTCTAGTCTATATCCTGCTGATTTACTTTTACAAAAAAAACTGATAATATTCTCGCCTCATCATAATCTCCTCAGTAATTTACCCCATCACTATTTTATAAGTCTAAAAAAGAAACTCTATCCACATATATTTCCTACTCATCTTAACCTAGTTCAGTGTGGGAATATACACCCTAACCCTGGCCTTTCTCCTCCCTCCCAAAATGTCCCTAATTCCACAAAATCCGTAAACTTCACCACAATCAATATCCAGAGTATAAGAAATAAAGTCCCCCTTCTGCATACATGGTTAGGCCAACATAAACCCAACTTCACAGCCATAACAGAAACATGGTTAAAGGATCATGAATTCCTTCCCCTAACTATTCTTGCCTTAGGACAGATAGACTCCACAAAAAAGGCAGAGGCATCACCTTACTTTATCCAAGCACCTTTACAATGATTCCATATTCAAAGCCTGTCCCTCTTTTTCCACAGCTGAATTACTTATTACTTTCTTAAACCTAAATGACCATAAAAGCCTTTGTATCATAGTCATATACATTCCTCAGGAAACAATATTGCAATTCTTGAAAACATTCTTGCCTGGACTACTAACAATGTAAAAAATGAAAATCATCTTAGGCGATGTTAATATTAACTGGTTAGACATCTCCAATAATCTCCAACCTTCACATTTATACTCAACTAATTTCTGGTATTACTAGACCTGACCACAAGAATAGCAAAGGTTCAATCCTGGATTGGATAATCGTTTCTGAATCCAATAGAATTTCTACCTCCGGTACACTCCCAGACAGCATAAGTGACCATTCACCTGCATTCATAAAACGTAAGCCCACCACTCTGCCACATATACACTAATATAAACACACAAGAAACCTATCCCTCTTTTCCCCAGACACCTTTAAGGACATTTTACACAATATTAACTGGAATCCACTAAAATTTCTCCCACTTAATGAAGCTAGGGAATTCTTCAATTCCACATTTCTTAAGGTCCTAAATAATCTTGCTCCTCTCCGGCTAAAAAGAGTCAAGACAAAACATGTTAACTGGCTTGCCAAATCCACAAAGTAAACTATGTTGGCTAGAGATAAAGCCTGGAAAGCCTGGCAAAAAAACAAAACTCCTTCCAACCACATACAATACAAACAACTTCGCAATCAGGCCAAATAATTAGGTTCATAGTTTGGTACTAAGCTATCAGCCCTAGGGCCTATACAAGCCTAGCCACAACAATTCCCTGGCTATTTCTTCCCACACTATTTACTTCCCTGGACCCGTTTTTTTTTTTTTTTTTATCGTTTTAATGGACCATTTCAGACCAATAAAGCCAAACCCCACTAGCTATGGATATGCATATTTCGGCCTTGTTATGACCTCATCAGCATAGCATAAGCACAGTGTTTAACTAAGCATAAGAAACACAGGGTTGTTATACCCAGCTGATGTCCATTATCATTAGGGTGACTGCAAAATATCCCAAATAACAAATTAAAACAAAAGAGTTAGAAGGTCACACTGAAAAACCAATCAGAAAAAAATAAATGAAAACTCCAGCCATGCTAGAACTTCCAATGAGTGACCTCTCAAACCTCCTACAACAGAGGCACATGGGATATATGCAAATGACCCCTATAAACATCAGGTGTTTCAGCTATATGGCGATTCTGATTGCCCATGACTTCTCCATTTGAAATTGTTGTAATGGACAATTTCAGACCAATAAAGCCAAACCCCACTATCTATGGATATGCATATTTCAGCTTTGTTATGACCTCATCAGCATAGCATAAGCAGAGTGTTTAGTTTAGTACTTAAAAACAAAAAAAAAAATATTTCCAAACCCTCCAAAATCAATGTAAACAAACCCCCAAAAATTTCTGGGGAGCAATCAACTCCCTACTTCATCCTGGAACCAACCATAATCCTTGTCTAAATCCAAGAAAAACTTCATCTGAGTTAGCATCACTCTAACTCCTATTTTATACACACCATTGCTAAACTCACCTCCACCTTCTCACCCATCACCACAGACCCACTAAACCCTACACTACAGCATACCCCATCTACTACAACATCCACATTCTCACTCTCTCCTGTACCCACCTCAACCATACAAAAGCTTTGTCAAAAACAAACCATGCACAAATGCTCCAGATAATCTATCTGCAGAATTCTTACAACTATCAGCCTCCACTATAGCTTACCCCCATCAGTATTCTCACCAACAGGTCCCATTCAAGAATCATGTATACCCAATATCTGGAAAAGAGCAAGTTCTCCCACTTCATAAAGGAGGCAACAACTGTGGTACTTCTAACTTCCGACCTATCACCATTCTTTCTCCATCTCAAAAATACTTGAGAAATGCATTCACACTCAGCTCCTTAGTCATTTGACCAAACACCAACTCCTTTCCTCCACTCAACATGGCTTTAGGCCAGGACATAGCACCAATACAACCCTCATTTCCTTCCTAGACACTGTAAATTGAGCTTGGGATGCTGGATCTATAGTCTCAGCACTCTTTCTAGATCTAGCAAAAGCATCTGACACAATTTCCCACTCCCTTCTGATCACTAAACTCTCCAACCTTGGCATATCTCCAGCACCGTTCACTGGTTTCATAACTATCTCAGTTATAGGCAACAATCTACTATTTGGCAGCACTCCTCCTCCCCTTTCATCAATACTAGTATAGGTGTAACCCCAGGGTTCCATACTAGGTCTCCTTTTATTCAGTATATTCATCAATGGCTTCCACACCACTCTTACCCAATAGTACTGTTATCCATGCAGACGGCTCTACTATTATCTGCTCTTTAAAATCTCCCTCTGTTCTACACCAACTTACTCAAAAGGCATTTACTGAATCCTGGATGTCTCAGAACTATCTCGACCTCAATGCAAGTAAAACTAAACTCTTAATATTTACCCCCCCTCCAAAAAAAAATCCAGCCTGGTCAACATTTCTGAATTTTCTATTCATTCCCAAAATAATACTACTATAGAAGTCGTTCCTAGTACCAAATTACTTGGTGTCACCATTGACAAAAACTTATCCTTTGACCTTCATATCTATAACAACATAAAAAAACACTACTTTCTTAGCTTATCTGCTAAAAAGGCCCTAAAAACTCATCATTTCTGCTTCCAACTCTCTTATATGGCACCCCCATCCTTACCAATATTCAGTCCTCTCTGAAAACACATGCTACAACAAAGTTGCCAAAAATGCTAAATTCTCCATCCACCACTGTTCCACACTACATCAGCTAAACTGGGTTGAATTCCCCCCATCACCTCATATTCATACAACTTACTACTGCCCATAAACTTATCTACCATCCAGCAGCCTGCCCATCCCTCTCCCACATTCTGACCACGTACCATCCTAATCGACACCTTAGATCAGAAAACATAATGCTATTAAATATATATAAACCTAAACTCTCTGCCGGCCAAATGCTGTATTCATTTACCGTCTCCAAGCTATGGAATAATCTTCCTCCTTCACTCAGGGCCATCCCTAATTCCAAAGCATTTAAAAAATCCCTTAAACTCCATCTCTTCTCACATTGGCTATGCACCTGCACCCCTACTGACAACCTCAAAACCTGACCCCTCTCTAAATCCTACTCTTCTTTACTACAATTCAATCCATAACTATCCTATCTTCTCCATTTCTCAGTCTTACCTATTACATTTTGCTATTTACTTAACATGTGCTATCCCTATCCTAAGCCTTCCGCCACCTTCCTTAGCCCTTAAACTAACTGCTTCCAACTCTATCAGTCTTATTTATACAGCTAAACCTTTCATAACAACCAACTTATCATAACAGTAGACAATCCTTTACTGTTGTTACTAAATTTATACAATGTCATTATCAATGCTATTTTATGTCAGCATTATCTTGTGTTAATGTTCTTCTACTGTCTTATATACTCTGTATTGTTTGTGTAATAATTTCTCTGTATGCAATTAAATGTGGAGCTTTTCTCCCTGAGCCTCCACTGAAAATGAGCTGATCTCAGGCCCAGTGGACTTTTCTGGTAAACAAATGCAATAAATAAATAAAATAAATAATATGACTGTTGTCTGAGTGGAAGTTTTCTCTTCAATGGGGGGCAGTAACTTTCATATAAAGCTTATATATTAATGAACCCAGGAGACAGGTTGATCTCTTTGTAACAGAAAGATAAATTAACTTCTTAAGCAGACCCCAGTGGTGTGTAAAAGGATCTGCAAGCAGTACAAATACATAAAGTTTTGTTTTCTGCAGTCTGGTGTCTGTGAATATTATAGGTGGAGTGAAAGACTAACAGCACTAAACCATATTCCAATGTTGGATTAAGCATATTTTTGCAGAGAGAAGTGTGAGCAGCAAAAAGAGAAAGTAGACAATTCTATAGCACAGTTTCAGTTGTGATAGAACCTTAACTATATTGTCAGCATGCTTGACACAGTGACCCAGGATTCTGTGCTGGGACCAGTCCTGTTTGGCATCTAGTTTTCTTAAGTAAAATCCAATACCAAAGGGCTCTGGCTAAGTTTGCAGATAGCTGCAAGCTAGGAGCTGTCATTAATTTCCTAAATAATGTAGTCATCATGCAGGAAGGTTCATCACAAATAAATTAACTTGTGTCAAAATCATGGTCTGAAACTAAATGCCAAAAAATGTATTGTATCCTTTGGGAAGTCATCTACTTCAGGGATAGTACGAAATCTTGCTGTAACAGTAGATGTCCTTCAGTATTCTTCACCTAAGGGATCTCCTGCCAAGAACAGCCCAATGTCCAGTCAGTATACCAAAGCCTTCAGCTCTTATAAGCACCACAAGTATGCTCCCTGCATAAGACATATGGAATAAAGGTAGTGCATGAAAGCACACACTCAGAACTGAAAAAGCCCCAGGAGGAACAGAATACCCTCAGGGACACAGAACATATGTATCCAAAAGAAAAACTAAGGAAGAAGGGCCCCTCTGCCAGGAGAGAAACCAGAACACATGGCAAAATGCAGGATAGAGGAGGAAGGAGGGAGGGACTGAATACTGCAACAGTGAATAGAAGGACATCTACTATTATGGTAAGATTTTACACATCTGTACAAAGTCCTTCCATATCACTGTTGTAGTATTCCTCACCTAAGGAAGAGTACAAGAACTTAAGAGGAAGCCTAGAAGGAAGAAAACTTAGAGAAACCCTCCACAAAACCTGCTCTGGGCCTGGCAATAACATCCAACTTGCAATGTTTAATGAAAGTATGAACAGAGGACCAAGTAACAAGCTCAAAGATGGAACTGGTATCCAAACCAAGCACCAGAGGAGATAACCACCCCGGTAGAATGAGCCTTTGCAGATAAGGAAAGCTGTTTGCTATGAAAAGAATAACAGAAGGAAATGGCTTTAGAAATTCAGGAGGAGATGGTTTGCTTAGAAACAGCAAAACCCAAATTCCTGGGATGAAAATAAACAAAAAGCTGCTTAGATTTATGAATAACTTTAGTTTTATCTAAATAATGTCTGAGCTGCCTGTGCAAATCGAAGGTGTGAAGAACCTTATCAATGACAGACTGCGGAGAAGGAAAAAAGAAGATGAGCAGACTGATTAAGGGACAACTTACTACCTCAGGCATAAAAGAAGGATTAGCACGACGAGACCCCATGTCTCTATGAAAAACTAAAAAGGGAGGAACAGCCGTAAGAGTCTGAAGTTCAGACGCTCTCTTGGCTGAAGTAAGAGACAAAAGAATAACAGTCTTCCAATTACAATGTTGTAAGAAAGCTGAAGAAGCAGGCTCAAAAGGAGACAGTCAACTTTTCAAGAAAGAAACTGAGGTCCCAGGAAGGTGGAATAGGCTTCCTGGGAGGCCTGATATGAAGGACACCTTTAAGAAATTGCTAGACCTTAAACCTAGAGATCAGGGGAGGAGTCAAAGGCAGACAAGCAAACATTGCTGATAGCTATGCTTTAACAGAAGAAAGAAAAGTTGTGTAAAATCTTACCCTAACCATATAGGTTCATAGGTTCATAGGTTCATACTAGGCTATCTGCCCTAGGGCATTTATAAGCCTAGCCAGAGTGTGTGTGGCTTTCACCACCCCTTAGGATGAGAATACTATACCCATTAATTTGCTGTGCCTCTGTCCAGCAGTGATACAGAGATGATTCTCGGGGTAAACCTACGATCTCCCATCCACTCGTCAAGATTTCTCTTGAACAGAGTCAGTGAGGGGCTCTGCCTCACATGGACTGGGATTCTGTTCCATAGTGTAGGGAGTCTCTGGGTGATGAATCTGTCCCTCCAGCACGTCCTATTTATATCCGTGTTGAGGTTTAAGTCTCTTGCTCGTGGCTCTGGTGGATTTGGATTTTTTGAGGTGGAGCATGTCCATTAATTCCAGGTTGGACATGGCCTTGTATGTCAGGCACAGATCACCTCTGAGCAAACGGTATGCGACTGAATAGAGCTGGAGTTTCTTCAGTCGGGCATCGTATGACATATGTTTGAGCCCTTTATCCTTTTGGTGAGGAACTTTTGGGGTCTTTCCAACTGCTGCAGGTGTCGGGTAAGGTACATTCCGAATGGGGCGTTGTACTCAATCATTGGTCTGATAAGTGAAGAGTACAGGGGTACAATGACCTCTCCTGATCTGGATGTGAATCCCTTCATGATCAGGTGGGCAATGTAGAAGGTCTTCCTAACCACTTTGGCAATGTGAGTGTCAAAAGAGAGGTTACTGTCAACTTGGGTCCCCAGGTCCCTGATAACTTCTTCCGTGTTTAATGGATTACCACCTATGTGGTAATTAGGGGTTACCTTGTTTTTCCCAAAGGGTATGACTATACATTTTTGGCATTTAGCTTAAGGCCATGGCTCTGGCACCAGTTATCCATTTCTATGAGACCTTTCTGGAGGATGTCTGTGTCTGATGGAGTGTCAATTATGGTGCCCAGTTTGCAGTCATCTGCAAATTTTGTCAACCACAATCCCCTATGTTTGCCTGCACTTGAAAAATAAATGCCGAACAAGAGGGCCCAGGACTGAGCCCTGTGGGACACCGCTCGTGACCGGCTTAGAGTCTGACATGGCACCAGCAACTCTAACCCTGTGTGTTCTGTCCTTGAGCCAGTTTGCAACCCATCTTGTGACATATGGGTTTACATCTAAGCTGGAGAGCTTTTCTATGATGCCCGAGTGGGGTATTGTGTCGAACGCTTTTGCTAGGTCAAGGTAGGCTGTGTGAACTGCCTTACCCTCATCAATGGCCTTAGTGACTGTTTCAAAAAGTCGACCAAGTTCAAGAGGCAGGATCTGCCCTTGACAAAGCCAAATTGGGTAGGATCCAGTGTCTGTAGGTCCCCAATGTCTTTATTTATGAGTTCCATTATGATCCTCTCCATAGCTTTGCAGACAAGGCTCGTCAAGCTTATGGGCGGTAATTTCCAGGGTCCGTAGAAGCACCACCTTTGTGGAGTGGGACCACAGTTGCCGACGCCATTCTTTGGGCGTATCCTGTAGTAAGGCTAAGATTAAACAGCAGCCTTATGTGTGGGTTTAGTTCCTCATTGAGTTCGTGTAGCACACATCCGGGGACACCGTCCGGTCCCATTGATGCTGTGTTTTTTGCTTTAGAGAGAGCAGCTCTCACCTGGGCATCTGAGATGTTTGGGAGGCTAGACTCTGGTGGGATAGATATTTCTCCTTTTGGGGGGGAGGGAGGGGAGAAATTTGCACTGAACCTGTCTGCCAGTATGTTGGCAATGTCTGTGGGTTCAGTGATTTTTTTATCATTTTGGACTAATTCTGAGCATATCTGGGAGTTTCCACCCAGGTTTCTAACATAGCTAAAGAAGGCTGTTTCTAACATAGCTAAAGAAGGCTGTCCTTCTCTTCCATGTTGCAGTATTCATCACATATGGGGTTTTCTCCTCTTTCTACTCGAACGTCTGGCCAGTATACAAAAGTTTTCAGTCACTGTATGGTGCATGAGACGTCTGACATGGCTAGCATAACGTAGGCCATAAAAGTGATGTCTGTACACACCAGCCCTCAGAACTGTACGCCCCAGTCGGAACCAGTCCTAGCAAGGGTAATGACAGCCCTGTGCCATCCAGAAAGAAAAATGGAGCATAACAGGAGGGGTAGGTGGGTGGAAAGAAATACTGCAACATAGAAGAAAAGTACATCTATGGTTATGGTAAGATTTTACACAACTTTACTATGTCTTTCTATTCCCATGTTGCAGTATTCATCACATATGGGTGAGTGCCAAAGCTCACTGTGAGGAAGGGGGTGGTGGTCTAGAGGCAGTCTCCAGGAATCCATGAAGGAAAGCCCTGGCAAAGCCCACCCTGGCTCTGGGAATATGGTCTAACTTGTAGTGTTTGGTGTAGTTGTGCAATGATGGCCAAGTGGCTGCTTCAAGAATGCCAGAGGTGTCCAAACCTCTGAAGAAGGCTACTGAGGAGGCCATAGCCCTGGTGGAGTGTGCTCTAACAGTACCTTGCAGGGATTTCCCATGGAAGTGGTAGCAGAAGGTGATAGCTTTGGAAATACAGGTTGAAATTTGGTTGGTTACTGCCTTCCCCAGGGTCCTGGGTTGAAGGAGACAAAGAGCTGGTCAGCCTGTCTGATGAATTTGTTTTTGTGCAGGTAAAATCTGAGTTGTCTGTACACATCCAGGGAATAGAGTACTCTCTCACTGTCCCCCCTGTGGGTTAGGGAAGAAGGTAGGAAGGTGGATGGCTTGATTTAGGGAAAGATTTTTCACTACCTTGGGCATGAAGGAAGGGTTGCTTCTAAGAGTAGTCCTGTCAGTGTGGAATACCAGGACAGGTAGAATAGCCATGAGGGCTTGTAGCTCTGACACTCTTCTGGCTGAGGTTAAGGTCACGAGTAACGCAGTTTTCCATGTACAGTGCTTTAGGGAAGCTTTGTCTGCTGGCTCAAAAGGAGGAAGCGTAAGCTTTTCCAAAATATAGCTGAGATCCCATGGGGGTGGAGATGGCTTCCTGGGGGGTGGTCTCAAGTGAAGGACCCCTTTAAGGAATAACTGGGCTGGTAGTCTGGACAACAGGGGGGATCCAGAGGAAGGCATACTGAAATGGCAGACAAGTGGGCTTTAATGGAAGAGTAAGTCAAACCTGTCTGCAATAGTTCACACAGGTAAGACAGAACTAGAAGGGTCTCGCTAGCAAGCGGGTCTAACTCTCTTTTGAGACATCATATGGAAAATCCCTTCCACTTAGAAAAGTAAGATTTTCTCGTATTTGGTTTCCTGGCCTCCTGCAGGACAGTGATCATGTCCCAATTGTAAAGGTGTCTGAAGGGTATCAGAATCCTAGCAGCCACAGGGTGAGATGCAGTAACTGCCACTTTGAGTGGAGATGGGATTCCTTGTGCTGTGTGAGAAGGTCCACTCTGAGGGGTAACTTCTGGTGATTGCCCTTGAATAGTTGTAGAAGTAGGGGGAACCAATGCTATCTTGGCCAATAGGGAGTCACCAGCAAGATTTTTGGTCTGTCCTGCTGAATCTTCAGCAGGATCTTCTGTACAAGTGGGAAGGGGGGAATGCATAGATAAACTTCCCCTTCCGAGAGATTGAGAAGGCATCTGTTGCCACTGCATGAGGGTGTAGAAGCCGGGTGCAGAAGTAAGGAAGTTGCCTGTTGATGGAAGAGGCAAACAGGTCTATTTGAGGTGTACCCCACCGGTGGACCAGGTCCAGGAAAAAGTACAGTTGTGTACACTTACCATAAATGTAGATGTTCGAGTGTATTCACTGTTGCAGTCATTACATTTGGGTAATCTGCTGGCAGGTTGCCCTCTGTCGGCCTTATTAACAAAGTCTTGGGTCCTGCGTCAGTTGCTGTCCCTTCTTCCATGATGTCAGGTCATTAGGGGTATAAAACATGCAGCTGATGCCATTACATCAGTTTTTCTTGCCCCAGATGTCAGGTGCCCCCCTAATGGGGAGCAAGTAAACATAAAAATACAAAGGTATACCTCCAACAAAAAGCAAATACACCAAAAAGGCTTTTAAGCATAGTAAAGGAAAGTACAGGTATAGCCAGAAAAGTCAGGGGGCTGGAGGGAGGGTAACCAGGACTGCAACAGTGAATACACTCGAACATCTACATTTATGGTAAGTGTACATAACTGTACTATGTTCTTCGTGTTTCACTGTTGCAGTCATTACATTTGGGTAGATTCTCAAAGCTATGGTTGGGAGGAGGAGTTTATACAGCATTAGGGCCAGCTATAAGGCCCTGCAAGACAGCAGTGGCAAAGCCAGCTCTGGATTTAGAGAAAATTGGTAAATGATAATGCTTGGTGAAAGTATGTACAGAGCTCCAGGTAGCGGCTTCTAGGATGTCCCTGGTAGGAACACCTCTGAGAAAGGCTGCAGAAGTAGATGCAGCCTTGGTGGAGTGATATCTGATCCCCTGGGGGATAGGTTTTCCATGGTGCTTATAGCAGAAATGAATGCAATGGCTTATCCATTTAGAAATGGTTTGTTTTGAAATAGCCTTCCCCTCTGCCCCTGCAGCAAATGCTACCAGCAGTTGTTCAGATTTTCTTCAAGGTTTAGTCCTGTCCAAGTAGAATCTAAGTTGTCTGTGCACATCCAAGGAATGCAGAATCCATTCCCCTTTGTTCTGTGTATTGGGAAAGAAGGTTAGTAAATGAATGGGCTGATTAAGAGCCACATTGGATATCACCTTGGGCATGAAGGATGGATTGGTCCTGAGTGATACCCTGTCCGCATGAAAGATGATGAAAGGATCCACTGCCATAACGGCCTGTAATTCCGATATCATTTTAGCTGAAGTGATTGCTAAAAGGAAGGCTGTTTTCCAAGAAAAAAATTTTAAGTCTGCAGTAGCAGCTGGCTCAAAAG
This sequence comes from Protopterus annectens, assembly GCF_019279795.1. Lineage (NCBI taxonomy): Eukaryota > Metazoa > Chordata > Ceratodontiformes > Protopteridae > Protopterus > Protopterus annectens. The sequence continues at coordinate 80,221,253 of NC_056737.1, forward strand.
GAGAGTGAGTTTCTCCAAAACAAAGTTAAGGTCCCAGGCAGGGGTTGGAGCTCTCCTGGGTGGTCTCAAGTTTTTTGCCCCTCTGAGATACTGCTTGAGCAAAGGATGAGAGAAGGGGGGGGGGTCTGTGTTATAATGAGCTAAAATAGCGGAGGTGTGGATTTTAATGGAGGAAAAAGACAGGCCCTTGTGAAGCATCTCAGTTAAATATTGCAAAATCTGAGGTAAACTGGGTGCTGCTGTGCTCATCCCTTGAGATTGGTTCCAGGCACAGAATCTTTTCCATTTGTCAGCATAAGATTTTCTAGTACTAGGCCTCCTTGCCTCCAAGATGACATCCATCACAGGTTTGCTGAGGGATGATAAGGGTGAATTTAACTGATTAGCCATGCTGAAAGGTTCAATGTTGGAAGCTGAGGATGCACAATTTGGATCTCCTGCTGAGACAGCAGGTAAGGGGTTTGAGGCAGGTGCCATGGAAATAACTGTGACACACTGCGCAGGAGGGGTCACCAGTGTTGGCGCGGGCAGTCTGGAGCAATCAAGATCATTCTTAGTTTGTCCTGTTTGACGTTTAGTAGAACTTTGGAGAGCAGAGGCAGCGGGGGGAAGGCGTAGACTGATACGTTTTTCCAGCTGAAGGACAAAATATCCACTTTCCAGGCTTGTTTGTGGGGAGTCCTTGTGCAAAATTTGTCCAATTGATATTTCTGGGAGGAGGCAAATAGATCTATGTCTGGGCTCCGCCATTCGCTTGTCAACATGTTGAAAATCCTTGGTTCCAGTTTCCACTCGTGTGGGTCCATGAGGTTTCTGCTTAGTCCATCTGCCAGTGTATTCAATTTTCCTGGTAGGAATTGAGCTTGTAGGTGAGCTTGGTAGCGCAATGATGTGTTCCACAATGCCATAGCTAGTCTGTAGAGGGGGTAGGAGTGTGTACCCCCCCCCTGCTTGTTTATGTACCACATAACCGTGGTGTTGCCCGTCTTTACCATTAGGTGTCCTGGAAGAATGTAGTCCTTGAAGGCTGTCAGAGCATTCTGTACAGCTAACATTTCTTTTTGATTGACATGCAGGTGCATTTGATTTGGGTTCCATTTGCCCTGAATGCACTTCCCTGCTAGGTGAGTCCCCACCCCCCATGCATAGTCTGATGCATCTGTAGTTAGGGTTTGGGTGGCAGGGGGTAGTGTGAATGGTAGTCCCTTGCTTTGGTGGCAGGCCTCTGCCCACCAAAGGAACTCCAGGCGGAGGCAAGGTATGATATTAATCATTGTTTCCAGGCAGTGATAATGCTGACTCCATAGACTTTTTAGATACCACTGTAGTTTCCTCATATGCAGTCTTGCATATGGAATTAGAAGAATGCTGGAGGTCATGAACCCCAAGCTTGCAGTATTTGTCTTGCAGATAGCAGGGTTTTTGTGGCCACTTGTTTGAAGTAGGGTACCAAATTAATTTGCTTTTCTGGCATGAGGAAAGCCATCTGGGCAGTTGTATTCAAGCTTGCACCCAGGAATGTAATTTGTTGACAGGGTACCAGTTGTGATTTCTTTTTGTTTATGGTGTACCCCAGACAAGTTAGAACCCTTTTTACAAACGCTAGATGATTTAAAAGTATGCCCTGGTTTTCTGCCTGAATTAGACAATCATCTAGGAATGGATATATTTGAATATTTCTTTGCCTGCAAAATGCAATAACTGGAGCCAGGCACTTTGTGAATACCCTGGGCACAGGAGACAAGCCAAAGGGCAGTGCAGAGAACTGATAATGCGAGTAGCCTGCTTTGAAGCGTAGGTATCTTCTGCAAGATTCCCTGATTGGGATGTGCAGGTATAGTATATATAGTATAAATCTAGTGTTGCCAGGCATGTTTGCCTAGCATAGGAAGTAACTAGTGAAGAGTCAGCATCTTGAATTTTGGAATCTCCAGAAAGGTGTTTAGAGTAAACAGGTCCAGGATTGGACCCCCATGATTTGTCTTTTCTGGGTACCAGAAAAAGCCTGGAGTAGAAACCTTGTCCCTTTTCCTCTTCTGGTACCAGTTGAATGCTTAAGAGGGAAAGTACTTGTTTTTGAGCCTCTGCCCATTGATTTAGGGGCAGGTCTGGCCACCCGTTTGGTGTTGGCAACGTGTGTAAATGAAATCTGCATCCCTGGGACACTATTTAAAACCCAATTGTCTTGGGTTATGAGTTCCCAGTTCTTTGCATGAGCAATTTTTCCCCCCCAAAGGAGCAGTCAAAAGATAAGTGCTTGGGAATTTTAAAAGGAAGTCATTGAGACTGTTTACCATAGGGGGGTGTCTTGTTATTTCCAGATTTGGAAGTGGAGGCCCCCCACTGCTTAGTTCTGAGAGTCCCCTGGGACTGAAACCTGGGGTTTTTGCTGTGTCTGGGTTTGGCTTGAGAGGACCTGGAAAGGACCAATTCTTAGTAGGCCAGTGCCTACTAAATCTTGGAGGTTGCACTTGTAAAAAATCTTTAACAGTTTGCATAGATTTAGCTTCATCTTCCATCTTTTTAAGAACTTCTTCAGCCTTATTGCCAAACAGGCAGTCCTGATTTAAAGGAGCATCCAACAATTTAACTTTAACATGATCAGGCAAAGCTTGCTCCTTAAGCCAAGCATGTCTTCTAAGCACAGGCCCAGTAACAGCAGCCCTGCAAGAGGCCTCTAAAGAGTCAAAACCACATTGCAAAGTATGTTTTCCAACTTGTTCAGCAGAATGCATTAAATCCTGTAAATCTTTATTTTCCACACAGTCAGGAATCAACATCATTTTCTGTTTAAGTCCAATAATATGCTGTTGATATTTTAACATATGAAATTGGCAGTTTAAAGCTCTGATTGCAAAGGTTGCAGAAGTATACACCTTTTTACCCCATCTATCCAGCACCCTGGAGTCTCTATCAGAAGGGGTAGGATTTTTAGCAATAGAAGCCCTTGGGCCCTTGAGAAATAGTCTCTGGATCTGCAACAGGATTTTTGAAAAGGAACTTGTGGGACTCAGGAACCCTGTAGTATCTGTCAGGTTTACCAGGAGCCGGAGGCGGGGAATCAGGGGTCAAACTGGATTCCAAGAACACATCATCAACAATGTCTAGTACAGGAGGTATAGCCAAAGGCCTATGCTGAGGTAAAATAAGGCAATCCCTAAGCCTCTTTTTTGAATCAGAAAATTCCGGCTTTCCCAGTGGAAATGCTCCCTTAAAGTATGTAAAGTTTCCCCAAAAGAAAAATCCTCAGGAGGGGAAGCAGAGGGAATGGAATCATTTGCATCAGAATCCTCATAAGTAGGTATGGACAAATCCAGGTCATCAGAAGAGTCAGAAGAAACAGAATCCTGATCAGAAGATTCATAATCAAGCTCTGCCCTATGCCTCTTGGGGGGGTTGACTACCCCTGATTAGAGATATTAAATCCTCAGCCATTTTTATCATTTGTTTTTTAGGCATAGGGGCCTGAGCATGTTGCTTGGGCGTCGGTTTTTTAGACATGGATCGAGATTTAGGCCTTGGCAATGAAGGCGGAGTCGATTTAATATGCAAGTCTGTAGGCCAGAATGCACCCTCAGAAGCAAGTGCCTGCACAGCGGCTCCAGACCCATCCAAGGTAGAGACATCCGCGGGTTCCATAGTTGAAGTATCTCATGGCATACCGGACTCTGAATGGGTCTCAGTAGAGGCCTGCGAATCAGAAGTAGTGAGTATCAGGGGCTGCGAAAGTGCCCCACTGAGTACCAGTGAACTGGCGACTGGCTTAGGAGAAGCGTCGTCAGCAGTTTTGGACCTCGGCGGCCTGTCTCTGTCTTTATCTTTGCATTTTTTCGGAATACCGGTAGTCGGATGGCTAACCGACGACATTTCTGGATAATTAAACAGAGAACAGAAATATTTAGAGGTTAAAATATACCGACGATGGATAGTGCACTGATTAAATAAAGCACAAAACTGACAGCAAGGTACGTCGTGGTCAGGGCCTAGGCAAGGAATACAGTATGAATGAAAATCTTTACAAGGTATTTGCTTTCCACAAGTAATGCAATTATAAACTTTTACTGACATCGGTAAAAAGCAAGAAAAAGTTTCCCCAATGGGGTACTTAGCTTTAAGTTGAAGACTTCGGTTCTGAAACTCGAAAATGAAAATTTCAGGAGTCGGCCGACCGGCAGTTGCGAACTGCTTCTGCTTCGGGCACTGCACGGCAAGAAAGACTGATGTAATGGCGTCAGCTGCATGTTTTACACCCCTGATGACCTGATGTCATGGAAGAAGGGACAGCAACCAAAGCAGGACCCAAGACTTTGTTAATCAGGCCGACTGAGGGCAACTTGCCAGCAGATTACCCAAATGTAATGACTGCAACAGTGAAACACGAAAAACATCATCCCTGTGTAGCATCCATTCATGGTTGTTTGTGATGGATCTGCTGAGTGTGTCTGCCTGGGTGTTCTGCAGTGAAGGAATGTAGACTGCCTGCAGGGTAACTACCTGGCAGGTGGACAGCTCCCACACTAGGAGAGCTAGTATTCAAAGTAATAAATATTTGGTCCCCCCCCCCATTTGTTGATATACTACAGCATTGTGGTATTGTCTGTAAAGATCGTTAGAGGTCCCTGTTCTAGATACATTTGGAAGGCCAAAAGGGCCAAAAAATTGCCCTCACTTCTCAGACATTGATGTGTTCTTTTTTGTGTGGCTCTGGCCACAGTCCTTGTACTTTCAGATGACCTCGAGTTGCTCCCCAGCCCAAGTCTGAAGCATCTGAGTGCATAATCTGTGTGGGTTGTGGTGGCTGGAGGGGAAGACCTGCGTTGAGGTTCACTTGCTTCAACCACCACTGGATTTCTAGTTTGAGGCAGGGCAGGAGGGGAATCCTGTACTCCGAGGGGTGTGAGTGCTGTGTCTAGACTGACCTTAGTTACCATTGCAGCTTTCTCATATGGAGTCTTGCTAATGGTAACATGGGGATAGTGGCTGCCATGTAGCCCAGGAGCCCTAGGCACTGCCTTGCTGTCAATTCTGTTGTCTGAAGGATCATTAGTAGGTGTTCTGTAAAGCTTTCCATCTTTTGTTGGGGAAGGTAGGCTGTCATGATGTCTGTGCGAATCCTGCACCCCAGGAAGACAATGTCTTGAGAAGGTTCCAGGTTGGATTTTGGGAAGTTGATCTGAAATCATAGGGACTGTAGGAGGGGAAGTGTCAAGAAAATAGTTGTCTTCTTTCCTCAGCTTCTTCTTAGTGGTCTCTTCGCCTTCTTCGGAGCCCCCACCTCCGCCAGCCCGACTTCGGCTTCCTCGAGTTCTCGAGAGTTGGTTCCACGGCTCGAGCCACAATGCCTCCCATAGTTACTAGGCGAGAGTTACTAGATCTCGCTTTGTTTGCTAAGTACTAATTATGCAAAAACAGTATAACAGTGAAACAATCTGTGTCCGGCGTGAGAGACTCAGGTGAGTCAATGCTTCCTCTTGCCAAATTTTTTCGGGAGGGGGATCTGGAATCCTGTGGAAGGGGCTGAGGAGCTGGCTCCCTCAAGGGTCCTGACTGAGGGGCCTCTGCGGTTACTGGAGAGGAGGAGGGAGGGGAGGACAGGCAGCACCAGGAGAGGGCTGAGGCAACGGACTACCCGCAGCACCTCAGCACCCACTCGAGCCACCTCAGCCCACCGGGGAGGAGCTATGACCCCTGCACCGACAGTGATGGCCTCCGGCTCGCCCGACTCGAGGCGATGTCAGCGCCGGGCTCCGGTGAGGGACTCGGCAGCGCCGGGTCCGAAGAGAGAGGTCCCACCGAGCCCCCGAGGAAGTCACCCGCCAGATTCGACCAATGGAAGTCCAGAGAGCGGACGACGGAGCGGAAAGATGATTCGACGACGGAGCCGGTGACTACAGCCCCAGTCGACATCGGCCTCGGCCTCAACTCAAACGGTCAAAAAGTGAAAGAGTTGATGGGAGCGGCAGAGGAAGACTGATGAGTCGGGGGCTGAAGCATCTGGGCTGAGTAGGCGACTTGAGTAGTCCTCTGTGATTCCCTGAAGGTGCCCTCGATGATCCCGATGACTGAGAGAATGAGATTTCGAGCCCGCTCAGACTAGAGACCTGAACCTGTGAGGGGCAAAGAAAGCAGCCAAGAAAAGGTGACAAGAGAAGTGTCGGCTCGGCAATCTTGGTTGAGCAGAGCTCTACACGGGTCATCGATAACCTCGCTTCAGCCGAGTCGGTGGCCACAGAAGTCGAGACTGCTTTCTATCGCTCCAGCCACAGAAAGCAAAGGCTCGGTTGAATAACCAGAGGAAGGAGTCTCGAGGCCGAGCCGAAGACTCAGCCGATGCCGCCCAGGGGGCGTTGAGTTAGCGATGACATCCTCATCCTTCAGCAAACCTCTCAGAATTAATTAGGCTGTCTTCCCCTCAGGACTAGTGGTTTTTTTTTCTTTCCAAACCTGCCAGAGTCTGGGGGTGCAAACAGGTCAGAAAAGTCTCTGCAGAGGTGAGCCCCTGTCATTAGACACTTAGTGTGTGCGCCATCACACCACATTTGAAGACAGACGCGAGACCTTTCTTTTGAACCTTTGACTACAAACACGTGAACACAGCCTAAAACACCAAACACAACACACACTCAGAATAACAATTCTAGTAAAGATACTAAAAAAATAAAGTTTTAGTACAAACTAAAAAAATAAGTTACAACAAAAAGCACACAAACACTCTACACAAACAGACCTAGGGAAGAGAAGGCCTAAGGCCCAAAGAAGAAGCAAAAAAGTTCTTAAAACAAGAAACGGTAAAAGATAAAAGGGATATTTATCTACTAATTACTGACCAATTTACAAAAAGAAAAAAGAAAAAAAGAACTTTAAAGAGTAACTTGCAAAAGAAAACCTAAAACTCAGGAAGAACAGAAGCAGCAAGATCTGAGCAAGCGCAGCTCCTAGCGCAGATCTGAGGTACCAGCATATATGGAGATAGGGGAGCCGGGGAGCCGTGCAACTTCCTCGAAGCTTTAGAGAGCCGAATGGAGCTTAGGGTGGGCTCAAGAACCCATCCAGCAAGAATGAAGGCGAGATAGACAACTTAACATCATGTGTTGCTGGAGGGTTTCCTTCCAGTCTGTCTGTACAAGCAGGTCGTCCAAATAGGGAAATATCTGGATTCCTTTTGTTCTGCAAAAGGCAATAACTGGAGCTAGATATTTGGTAAATACCCTGGGTGCAGTGGAGAGCCCAACGGGCAAGGCGGAAAATTGAAAGTGAGAATGTCCCATGGAAAACCTCAGGGATTTCCTGAAACTGGGCTTGATGGAGATATGAAGATAGGCATCCTTTATATCTAAGGTGGCCATTAATCCTTCAGGAAGTAGTTTTGGGGAAAAAGAGTTGGTAAGGTCAATATCCTGAAAGTAAGAACGTGAAGGAAGAGGTTGAGAAGAGACAGATCCAGGACTGGTCTTCAAGGACTGTCTTTTCTTGGGACTAGGAAAATCCTTGAGTAGAGCCCTCTCCCTTTTGCAGCCAGTGGCACTGTTTCGATGGTGCCTTGGTCCAGCAGGGTTTGTAATACTGGCCGCAATAGGTGTAGCTGTTGTTTTGGAGGTTGTGGTATACCCTTTCACTTTGGGGGCATAAGCCAGGTTATAAAGTACCCGTTCTGAATGACTGAAAGGACCCATTTGACTGATGTGATGGATGTTCACACAGGAAGACAGTGAGAGAGATGAACTGACAGAGAGAGAGAAGGAGGGGATGGGGTTTCAGATATGGCAGGTAGTCAAATACTACTTGCCCTGTCTTGAAAGGGCGGCCTCTGGCTAGAGGAGGGGGAAGCTCTAGCAGGATGGGGTTGCTTCCTGGTTGATTTTTCTAGACCTAGTGGGAGCAGCAAAATGAGAGTGCTTTCTAATAAACTGAGTTTTAGCAGGGTAGTTCCATTGGAATTTTGGGATGGGAGAGTCTAGCAGGTGTTTTAAATCTTGCATCTCCTTCCCCTTTTGCTGTAGCAACTTAAATAAATCAGACACTTTAGTACCGAACAAAGCTGTGTTGTCCAGAGGGGCATTAATCAGCCTTGCCCTAAAGTCATCTGGAATGGGCTGGAGATATAGCCATGAATATCTTCTCAAGGCAGATGCTGATGCTGCTGACCTTGCTGAAGCTTCAGCAGCATCATAACTGCACTTTTTGGAGTGCCTGGTGATTTGGGAGGTGAGAGCCAGAAGAGAAGACAGTGAAGCTTTGGCAGCACAATCTGGTGTATCAGGCAATTCCTTGGAGGCTTTCTCCAGGAGAGATCAGGCAAATTTAGCCATGTGTGTCTGGTAGCTTGAAGCCCTAAAGGCCAGAGTAGCAAAAGTGTAAAATTTCTTACCCAGACGCTTCATGGTTTAGCTGTCTTTGTCAGAAGGGAGAATGATGGTGGTGGGGAATAGTTTAGATGCCTTGTTTATGGATATGGAAATTGTGGCAGGGTCTGCTGGAGGACAATTTACAAGATACTTGGCAGTTTCAGGGACTTTATAACATCTATCAAGTCTGCATGGAGCAGGGGGTTGTGAATCAGGGTTCAAGGATGCTGAAGAGAAGGTATCCAAGAAGGCAAGCAGAATTGAATGGACAGCAGTAGGGGTTGGGGAATGCATCTGAATGAGGTCATAATACCTTTTTTGAACCTCAGTCATTTCAGAGGATTCCCACTTTAAATGTTCTTTCATCTTGGCAATGGTTTCCCCAAAGGTCAAATCCTCAGCTGGGGAGTCAGGGTCAACGGATTCTTCCTCTGGGGAGCCATACTCCTAGGGAGAAAGAAGCTAAGAGGTATAGGAGAGTTCTCAGATGAAGAATCAGAAAAGTCCTCTTCTTCCCTCATGGATGGGTCAGATGTTTGAGGCCTTGAGCTCAGAGTAGGAGGAGGCATTGTAGAAGTCCCTGTAGTGGAAGGCCGTAAGGCCATAAAGGCATTAAACAAACTTTTTTCTGAAGGCCTGCCAATCAGGCCTGCTTTCAGGAGAAGAAGAAATGTGCTTCCCTTTTTCCTTTCTCTTGAGAAGCTTGGTTGGCGTCTGAAGGGAGGATGGCTTGAAATCAGGTGACTGTAAGGAGCTGGAGGGATCTGAAGGACCTACCGGAATCGCTGGTCCCCCACCCCCGGCATCAGAAAATGACATTGGTAAAGCCTCAACGGACATGCCCTCCACTCGAGACTGCATGGCTTCCATGAAGGTACCGGCTAAATCTGAAGCGGCAGAGCTCAGATCCTCTACCAGGCTGACGTTGGCCACAGGCTGAGGGATGGACACAGGAGGTGCAGCAGTAGAGGTAGGTTTGGTAGTCTTGGCCTTCTTTTTTGCGGTTTGGCAGGTACATCAGCAGAACCCTCCATACCCAAGGCTATTTGCTTTAGTCATTGATTTTCTAGGTAGAGATTGAGTGCATGCAGATGGCTGGGCAAGGTTTTGGGCACAAAAGCCTGACAAATGTAGCAGGCCTTGTAATCACACGACCGACCTAAACAGAAGAGACACTGATTGTGGGCATCCTTGTGGGGTATCTGACAGCTGCACTTACATTTGCCGTTTCTGGATGACCTGAACAGGCATTAAATTAAAAAAAAAATTAAATTAAATAAAATGACTGAAAGGTTCCCCAAAGGGGCACTTATATGATTTCTCGTAATCCGACATCCATGATGGCAGGAACACCTGAAGTTCAACTGGAAGCTAACAAATTCTGAGGGCTGGTGTGTGCAGATGTTATTTTTATGGCCCACAATGTGCTAGCCAAGTCAGATGTCCCACGCACCATACAGTGACTGAAAACTTTTGTTTACTGGCCGGACATTTGAGTAGCAAGAGGAGAAAACCCCATATGTGATGAATACTGCAACATGAGAATAGAAGGACATCATGCCAATCCATCAATGAGCAGATCACACAAATAAGACAAAACCAGAAGAGCAGAGAAGGGTCCTGATGGCTAGAGAAGCATCACAGAGAAAATCTCTTCCATTTGGACAAATAAGATTTCTAGTACTGGGTATGTCCACCTAAAAAAGGTGCCTAAAATGGATCAAAACCCCATCACCCACACTGTCATTTGAAGAGTGGACAAGTGAGGATGGACAAGAGGTCCCTTTTCTTGTTTGAGAAGATCCACCCATTGAGGTAACCTGTGGTAATCGCCCCTGGCCAAGTAAGAAACAAGGGGGAACCAATGCTGTCTAGACCAAAAGGGAGTAACCAGCAAGATTTTGGGACACACCTGCCTGATCTTGTGCAGAACTCGTGGTAACAGAGGAGGGGGGAGAAGGTGCTCAGAAACATTCCCTTTCAAGGAAAGGGCAGGGCATCCACTTTCCAAGTCAGAAAACTTGGAACTCTAGAAGAGAATAGAGGAAACTGTCTGTTAAGACTGGAGGCAAACAAGATCTACCCAATGAATACCCCACTGATGGACAATGCCCAGGAACACATCTCTGTTAAGCATCCATTCATGAGCCTATGTTCTGGCCCTGCTCAGACAGTCTGCCACTCAATTGTGCTCTGAGGGAATGTAAACCACCTGAACAGTCACTTGATACTGGACAGCTAGATCCCAGAGCTGAAGAGCTAGTCTGTAAAGGAAATAAGACCTCATGCCCCCTGTTTCTTGATGTACCATATCACTGTGGTATTGTCGGTGAAGACCTTGAGGGGCCTGGGATGAGAGAGGGAATGAAAAACTTGAGAGCCAAAGGCAGAGCCTTCATCTCTTTTATGTTGATGTGATCCGACCTCTGATGAGGAGACCAGTGACCCTGGACCTTTAGGGGGTCACAAGAAGCTCCCCATCCCATGTCTGAGGTGCCCATGAAAAGCTCCTGAGTGGGAACTATAGCCTAAAAAGGAAGTCCTGGGTTAAGAAAGAGACGAATCCACCACTGAAGCTCAAGCTTGAGACAAGGAAGAAAGTGAACTCCAGGCTGTGGCAATGTTGAAGCCACACCAATTTGAGGTATGAAATTTCCTCATATGGAGACTTGCGAGAGGGAAAATGGGAATGATGAAGGCCATAAACCTCAGAACCCGGAGAAATTCCCTGGCTATGACTGAGAACAGAGGAAGAAGAGACTGGAAAAAGGTTGACAGGAACAAACCTTAGATACAGGAAGACATGCCAGCATGGAATGGTTTGAAGCCTGCAACTGAGGAAAATATGATCCGATTTCTGGAGGTTTATGGTGAACCCAAGACTGTGTAAAAGACCAGTGGTAAACTGGAGATCCTGTAACAGACTGCATGGAGAAGATGCCTGAATAAGCAGATTGTCCAAATCGGGAACAATCTGCATTCCCCAAAGCCCACAAAAAACAATGGAAGGAGCAAGGCACTTAGTGAATACCGTGGGGAAAGTAGGGAGTAACAGCCTGCATTTAATTGCTGGAACCTGTGTTCTGAGAGACTGACTTCCAGACTATCTGCAAATATACAGAACTGAGTATATTTTTTTTGGTTACAGTGTTTGTTAATTGTTGCTTAGATCTCTGTTCAAAATGTTGTCTCACTGTTCTGAGAGACTGATCTGCAAATATACAGAGCTGAGTATATTTTTTTTGGTTTTAAAGTTTGTACCGTTAGTTGTTGCTTAGATCTCTGTTGAAACTGCCCCCCCCCACACACACACACACATTTTCTGCCATGTCTTCAGTTGGTACAACTGTTTTTTACAGCTTGTGTGTTATCTAACTTAATCACTTAATTTGACCTGTTAGTAACAGCCTGCATTTAATTGCTGGAACCTGTGTTCTGAGAGACTGCCTTCCAGACTATCTGCAAATATACAGAGCTGAGTACTTTTTTTGGTTTTAAAGTTTGTACTGTTAGTTGTTGCTTAGATCTGTTGAAACTATTGTCCCACCCACCTTTCCTATTTTTGGTTTGTCGTTTAAATTTGGTGGCTTTTGCAGTTGCCCGCCCCACTGTAGATTTGATCTGGGACACTCCCCCAGTCCCATCTCTTTACCACATTCTACCCAATAAACTCTGCACTTGCTTTTAGTTCTTTTTAATTTAATTGCATTTTTAAAACTGTGTTTGGTCAAATACTGCTACATACTCAAGTGTGCTAGCTTGCACTGCATGTGAATTGTTTTTACTACTGTTTTTGCTACTTTTCTGTAAAAAAAAAAAAAAAAAACTGTAAGCCTGTTTCCTACCTTTCCTGTAACTAGTGTTCCAGATACAGATTTGCTGTATCCAGGACTGTACGTAAGCTTCTGAGCTCCCCAAGCCTTTCTGTGTTGGAGGGAAGCCTTCTAGCTTATCAGTGGGAGTGGAAAGCACTAGGTAACCTGTCTACCACATAAGGAGTGGTTCTGGCCCAGAAATTGTAGTTATTGGCCGTTTGGGTAATCTTCCATCTCTCTCAACTTTCTGATTTGAAAGCCTGCATTTGCACTTGTTTCTGTCCTGTAACTCGTCTAGTGCAGATACAGATTCTTAGTTTTAGCACTTAAATTTGCTTATTCATGCTCAGCACTTGTTCAGAACTTGTAAGCACTGAATAAGAGCTACTAATTACTATAGCACTCAATCTTCCTCATTACCTAGAGGAAAACAGTTTTTGTACTTTCTTTTCTCACTTGCTTAGAGAAAAACAGCTCTTGTACTCACTTTCCTCACTTATCTAGAGGAAAATATATATATTTTTTTATTCAGGCATGTCCAAGAGTCAGCTCCCAGTGTTCTCTCCTGTCTATCTGATGAATCTGGGCATCTTGAGGCAATGTAGAAATTGCCTCATGTACACAGACAACCTTCTCCTCCTACCACCCAACACGACAACCTGTGAGAGATGCACTTATCTAGCCAAACTGGAGGTAAAGCCCTCTTCAACCAAGACTGAACTTAACAGTCATGAGGAGAAGGTAAACATTTGCACCACACCACACTCATCACATAGTCTCACTAAATCTACACCATCAAAATCCACACATAGTAACACAAAAACATTTGCGGATGCTCTCAATAATAATCTGTCTAAGCAACAGAGACCTTCAAAGCAGAAACGCAAGCAACCTCCATCCCCCAACACAACCCAAATGACAAATAGCCCACAGACTCAGTGTGCCACTCAACCACAGCCAATAAGGCAAAACAACGTACCCAACAAACTAGTCATAGGTGAGTCTATAGTCAAGGCACACTGATGTCCCACTCACCAGGCTAAACAAGGAGAAGGTTACTGTCAGCTGTCTGTCGGGTGCCAGGATCCGCCACATAACCCATGCACTTGGGTCACTCCACAACAAGTACAAATATGACTCTGTCATTGTCCATGTTGGTGTGAATGACCTGAGATGTACCTCCCTGGACTACATGAAAAGAGACATGGAAGACCTCTCCGATCTTGCAGCCCAGGCAGGTATGACCCTAGCCCTGAGTAGCACCCTGCCATCACCCAGAATGATACCACAGTACAAGGACAAAATTATTAACTTCAACAATTGGCTAAGCTTCTGGTGTCATTCTAAGGGGATCCAGTATCTGTCTGCTTGGGATGACATGGTCAACAGACCACGATGCTTTGCCACAGATGGCCTGCACCTGTCACCCCTGGGATTCCAGATACTGGCTAAGGCTCTTGCTGCCCCTATAGTGCCTTTTTTAGGCAAGGTTCAAATAACAAATTCACCACCATAACAGGAACAGGCAAGCAAAAACTGAGAGTAATGCTACTCAATGCTAGAAGTCTAAATCTCAAAATGCACTCACTCGAGGCACTCTTTAAAATGGAGAACATCGATATCTGTGCAGTGACTGAGACCTGGTTCAAGGCTCCAGAGAGCACCCCTGCACTACCACGCTATAACTCATACCACACTTTTCGGCCATGTAACCTGGACCGAAACACCAAAGGCGGAGGTGTGTCCATATTCATTAAGGATATCCACACCTCCAGGCTAGTTGCTCAGCACAATGCATCCGAGGTTATCCAAGTGCAACTAATTCTGGGCAAAGCTGCAATCCAAATTGTAGCTTGCTACAGATCCCCCACCATGCCCCAGGATTCCCACTCCTCTTTTCTTGATGTACTGGAAAAGATTAGGTTTCAACCAAACACCCTAATAATGGGCAACTTCAACTACCCCACCATTAACTGGGAAAAGTACTTGTGTACCAACTCCTTAGCTCAAAGCTTTCTGGAATACATAAACTCCAATGCCCTGGATCAACTTATCCACACCCCCACCAGGGGCAACAATATCGTAGACCTAGTCATTACCAACATGAGTGACCGGTGTTCCACACCTGCAGTCAACTCCTCATTGGTCCGATCCGACCATAAGCTAATCACCCTTGATATCTACATCCCGCCCCCACCCCCCATTAAGGAAACCACAGTAAAACATTTCTCCAAAGCCAACTTCATGCTTCTTAAGACAGAAGTGATGAACTTCATGACACCCATGCAGATGGACAATACAGTTACAACTGCTAAATCCTACACAAATGCACTCTATAAGCACTTACATGAGTGCATGGATCGTGCTATCACAAACAGAACCAAGACGCTATCCTCCAAAAAAAGAAAGCCAATCTGGTGGTCCCCTGCCATAAACAAACCATACAACAGAAGGAAGAAACTGTTGCAAAAGAGAGTAAAATCCCATGAGTGGAGGAGCTCCCTGATCAACCTCAGTAAGAAGCTGAGATCCCTTATAAGATCCTCCAAAGCTAGCTACGAAAACAAAATCGCCACTAATTCCAAGGACAACCACAAAGCATTCTATAGCTATGTCAAGAATCTTGATGGCAACACCCAGATCTGCTCTGAGTTACAGCACAAAGGCACGAAAATTACAGAACAAATTGATATTGCCAACATCCTGGCAGATGGGTTCAGTGCTAACTTTACCCCTCTCTCACACCCTAAAGGGCCCATACCTATACAGGAAGAATGCAGAGTCCCTGTAATCACAAGTATGCAGTTAAAAGCTGCACTCTCTAAAGCCAGAAACACAGCATCCATGGGACCGGACAACATTCCAGGCTGCGTTTTACACGAACTTCAAAACGAGCTGGCTCCCCACTTAAGCACCATGTTCAATAATAGCCTTGCATCAGGCTTTGTGCCCACTGAATGGCGCACAGCAACAGTTATCCCACTCCACAAAGGGGGAGCCACCACTGATTCCGGGAACTATCGACTTATTAGCCTGACAAGCCTGGTCTGCAAGGCCATGGAACATATCATCATGGAACTCATAAACAAAGACATTGGTAACCTCCAAACTCTGGATCCCACCCAATTTGGGTTTGTGAAAGGCAGATCATGCCTCCTGAACCTGATCAACTTCTTTGAGGCAGTCACCAAAGCCGTAGATGAGGGTAAGGTGGTTCACACTGCCTATCCTGACCTCGCCAAGGCTTTTGACATCATCCCCCATTCTGGAATTATAGCTAAATTCACTAAACTGGGTATAAATTCCTACTTCACAAGATGGGTTGCCAACTGGCTCTCTGACAGAACCCACACTGTAAAAGTTGCAGACTCCAAACCTGAACTCAAAGCAGTGACAAGTGAAGTACCACAGGGTTCCGTCCTGGGACCTCTCCTGTTTTGTATCTACTTCTCTGAAGCACAGGCTAACACAGAAGGCCTCTGGCTATTGAAGTCCACAGATGACTACAAAATAGGAGCCATAATCAAGTCCCCAGATGACGTGGACATCCTACAGAAGGGCCTCGCTGAGACAGATGCCTGGTGTCAGAGCCATGGCCTCAAACTCAATGCCAAAAAGTGCAGTGTCATCCCCTTTGGTAAAAACTCTGTACCCATGAACTACCACATAGGCAGCAATCTACTTAACACCAAATGCGTGATAAGAGACCTTGGGACCTAGGTGGACAGTAGTCTCTCCTTTGATGGTCACATCACCACAGTAGTCAGGAAGTCCTTCTACATGGCACACCTCATCATAAAAGGCTTCTCATACAGGAAAAAAGAGGTCATTGTTCCCCTCTACTCGACACTCTTTAGACCCATTATAGAGTACAACTCCCCTTTTGGAATGTACCTCACAAGACATCTGCAGCAGCTGGAAAGGCCACAGAAGTACCTCACAAAGAAAATTACTGGCCTCAAACAAATGTCCTACACTGGCCGCCTCAAAAAAACCCAGCTTTACTCTGTAACATATCGCCTGCTTCAAGGTTATCTCTGCCTAACATATAAAGCTATGTCAAACCCAGAGCTGTTGGACATGCTACACCTAAAGCAATTCCAATCCCTCCGAACTACATGCTCTAGGGACCTAAACCTTGTCACCACAATAAACAGGACATGCTGGAGGGATAGATTCCTGTCCCAGAGACTTCCCATACTCTGGAACAGGCTACCTATCTATGTCAAGCAAAGTTCATTAGCACTCTTTAAGAAAAATCTTGATGAGTGGATGGGAAATAGGAAATACACCCTGGGGATCACTTCTGTGTCTCTGCTTGACAGTGGCACAGGAAAATAACTTTCTTGGGTGGCATAAGCCAGGGAACCTTGTTGGCTAGGCTTACATAGGCCCTTGGGCTGATAGCCTAGTACCTACCTATGAACCTAAATGGCATAGCACTGAACTGAAAATGCAAGAGGAGACAGAGAAATTTGAATTTCCTACAACAGGATGTATAGGGATGTGAAGGTTTGCATCCTTGAGATCCAGAGACACCAAAAAGGCCTGGGGAAGAAGAACAGGAAACAAGGTCTGAAAGGACAATATCTGAAAAGAAGGTGACACTAAGAAAGTTGTTGATCAGGGAAAGATCCAGAATTGGTCTCTAGGTACTCTACTTCCTAGAAAACCAAAATCATTCACGACCTGGTAGGAAGGAACAAGCTTAATAGTGCCCTGATTAAAGAGAGGCTGCAGAACCTCTGGAAAATTAAGAAGCTGTTCTCAAGGAGGTTGAGAAATGCCTGAAAAGGAAGGAAAGGACTTCCAAATCATGAAATATCCCTGATAATGGACAGAATCCAAAAATGTGATCCAATAACAATTTGGAAGAGACAAGAAGAAGTGGAGAGACAAGGGAACCTGGTTGAGGGAAAGAGAATGCCAAATGTCACACAGAAAAAGTTTATCCTGAAAAGATGATTTCTGGGAGTTAGGAGTCTAAGTAGACTTGGCAGGAGGGCCATGCCAAGAACCATTCTTACCCGGGGGGAGGGTGAATCTGTCTACGAACAAAAGCAAACTTGAAAGGATAGCTCCATTGAAACTTGGGAATAGGGAAGACAAAGATAAGGTTAAGCTCATGAAAGGCCTTACCTTTATCCTGGACAGACTTGAATTAGACAGCAGCAGCAGTTAAAAGGAGACTTTTGTTATCCAGAGATGCATCCAAAAGTTTGGCTTTAATATCATCAGGCAAAGTGTGAAGGCTGAGCCAGGAATAACTAATCACTGAACCAAAGGCAACAGCCCTGGAAGAGGCAACAGCTGCATTTTACTGAATGAAGGGCAACTTGAGAAGTAGACCCTAACAGGGAAAAGGCAGATGCCTTCCCTTCACTATCAGGAAGGTCAGATACTACCTTAGAAACCTGGGAAAGGAGGGCCAAAACATATGTGGTTATACAGATCTGGTAGTTAATGGCCCTAAAGGACAAGGTAACAGAAGTATATACCTTCTTGCCAAACCTTTCCATGGCTTCACTATCTTTACCAGAAAGGAGTTCATAAGACGGCAACAACTTGAAGGGTTTGTCAGAAAAAACTGATACCACTGAAGGATCATCAGAAATGCATTGATAAAGAAATTGGGAGTCCTCATGCACCTTTTGGAATCTATCAGATTTCATAGGAGCAGGAGGCTGACAGTCATAGGCTACAGAAAAGTATCCAAAAGGGCAGCCAGGACAGGAAGGACAGTTGATGGTTTGGGAGACTCCATCTGTAGGAGCTCATATTACCTCTTTTGAATGCCAGAATCCTGGAAACAGTCCTACCTAAAATAGTCCATCATGCAGGCAACAGTTCCCCCAAAAGCAACTCTTCCAAGGATGAGGAGGCTTTTGTATACTGGCTGGATGCAGGGCTATCTTTGGCAGAAGATACCTTAAGTGACGAATGCTGCAACAGTTATATGGAAGGCCAACTACCAAACTGACAATATGCCCCTAACAGCTGACCTAGTTGTTCAGGATTTGGGAACTTGCATGGATAGTGATCTAACTTTTTACTAACATGTGTCGTTGTAAGAAAGTCCTTTTATGTTACACAGGTTATAAACAAAGGGACTGTGTCTAGATCTATGTATGTCACTGTTCCCCTTTACTCAACCTTCAATTAGGCCAATCATTGAGTATAATGTCACCTTGGGCATGTATCTGTCCAGACATATGCAACAAATGTAATGCCTACACAGATATCTCACTAAAAGGATACAAGGCCTAAACAACATGTCCTAAGTGGGCCAACTCTGACCTCTGTCACTACACTTGGTATCCTCTAGACTGTTAAAAGATGACCTGGGTCTTGCATGAAAGGCATCCTTAGACCCAATACTGATGAATTTACTGCATATCAGCAAGTCAAATGGCATCAGAAATACTCAGTCTAGGGATCAAAACCTCTTCTGCAACATCAACAGAACTGTTTGGAAGGACAGGTAGATCTTGCCTAGGATACTGCTGCTCGGAACAGACTCCCCCATCCACATAAAACAAAGTTCAGCCCTGTCCATATTCAAGCCCAACTTGGATCAATGGATGGGAAAAAGAAAATTTACTCCAGGACTGCACTCAGTGCAACTAATGGACAGATACAGCTTTTAAATACTTTATCCCATGATGCGTTCCCTCAAATTATTTTTTATCTATTGTATAATCCTAGTTATTCTCATTAGGGGTAATACATAATTTCCAACCAAGGGATGGGTAAGGGCAATCTCTAACCAAATGGAATAGGTTAATTCAAGCAGACAAAGGGAAACTGGCTAGGCTTATAATGGCCTGCAATGGCAGCTAGTCTAGTACTTACCTACAGACCTGTAATCCATGTCAAGTTTAGTGAGAACACACTCAGGTGGTTGCTTAAACAAGATGAAGTATCTAAAATCAGCATCTCCAGACTCTGTTTCACTGTCGTCTAGAATGGGCTGGGTATGAAGACAGGTATGTCTTATCACTACCACTACTGTTGCCCCCCCTCCCGGCCATGAAAGCATCTTCTAGACCCTGTACACATTGCCCGATGTGAGAGTCCTGTCAGCAATTAAATCAGATTCAGCAACTGTTCTCTAGTACTTGCATCAGACAAAGACTGCATAGGGCTCTACTCCTGTCCTGAAGTTCAGTTCTAACATTGCTAGATATGCAAAACCTCTCAATACTAAGCTACAGCATGTATGCTCCCCTTTTCCTCTCCTAAACCACTTACTTACCTCTCTCCTTTTCTTACCACCTCCTACTCTTCTCTTCAGCCCCCTTTAATTTTCATTACATCTTGCTATTCCCCTTCAACATTTCCTAACTACTTTGATTTTGTTCTCCTCTCTTTTCTCATCCCCTTTCTAATCACATCTCTTGCATCTCCCTCTACCCAGCCACATTCTACATAATGGCACTCTACAACCCGTCTTCACTGCAACAATCCTACATCCTCTTAAGCAGTTTTCCCCAACCTTCTTCTCACTTAGCCTGCACCACATCCAGCGTATGATCCAACCACTTTCTGTGCTGACACCTCTACCTGTTTCCTTGGTGTTGCCACACAAACTTCTCTTTTTTACCTTATTCCTTCTGCACATGGCTTTGTAAGTATCACTCCCATCAACACATTACTTAAATATTTTTTCCTAAAACCTCACTTTGCAAAAGCTTGCTCTCACAAATGACTTTCTCTTTTCTTTCTTTCCACTTTCTCTATTTTGAACCATTGGTTTACTCATGTATTAGGTTTTATTTGTGCCTTACCAAAAATAATTTACTGATACGCACTGTTGTCTTGTAAAGTTCTGCTTATATTTTATCACAAGTTTTATTTAAATTCATTCTGTTAAGAAAAATTGCAATGACATTAAGTAATTTATCTACCTTCTGTACCTTTGCACACTATTACACTTAGAACTCTTCTGCCCAGGCCTCTGCTGAATTGAGGCAGCATACGCCAAGACAGACAATGCTGGTAAAAAAAAAAAAAAAAAAAGTTATCTACTCACTGTAACATTCTATCTGTGCTGTTGATTTTCATTCCTCCTTGACTGATTGGTTCGGATCCGAGATGTTGGATCCGACTCGGCCACTTGTAAAAGCTAGTGGCAATACAAAACTCACTAGCTTCTCCCTCACCCATAATGCATTCTCCCCATTACCTTAGATCTTGTCTAATTTGAATGAACAGAAAAAGACAGAGAGTCTTACACAGAAAGGGGCAATGCCACTTCTGGAGTTGGTAAAGGTATAAAGATACAACCCAATTGTTATATCCTCTTGCTCTTCTGGAAGAAACCTACAAAGGTTGGGGTTGGTGGGAGGGGAGTTGAGGAGGAATGAAAAATGACAACGCAGATGGTACTTTATGGTGAGTACATAACTTTTTTATATGATGTTGTCAATTTTCATTCCATCCTTGACTTGATGGGATAGAGTTCACAACTACTTAGAACCCTGGGTGGATTCAAGGAAGGGTATTTTGAGCATCATTGAGCCAAAAGATGCTATACCCCTGGACACCAGATCCAGCCTATAATGCAAGATAAAGGTGTGAAGGGAAGCCCAAGTTGCTGCTGAACAAATATCATCCATAGATGTCCTTGAGTGGAAGACTGAAGAGGTAGCTACAGCTGTGATAAAATGAGCCCATACCTTATATGTTAAGGCCATTCCTATCTCGTTATAAATAAAGATACAGTTAGTAAGCCATTTAGCCAAAGAGACTTTAGAAACAGGTGCGCCCAACTTCAATCCAGCAAATGAAACAAACAGCTGTTCAGTTTTTCTGACATCCTTTGTGATATGAAGACAAAAATTTAATTGTCTATGAACATCTAGCAAGTGTAGTAAATATTCTCCTCTGTTGGAATAATTTGGAAAGAATACTGAAAGATTAATACACTGACTGATGTTGACTTGTGATACCACCTCGGGAAATAAAAATGCATTAGTTCATAAGGATACTCTATCCTTATGGAAAATGGTAAATGATATATGGAGGTTCTGCTGACAATGCTGTTATTTCTAAAATTCATCTGGCAGAGGTGAGGGCAACTAAAAATAATGTCTTCCAAGACAAATATTTCAGGTCACAATCATGGGCAGACTCAATGGGTAGCAGAATCAAGGACAGCAGTACTAGACTGAGATCCCATGGTGGCGTGGGATCTTAAAAGGGAGGTTTAAGAAGAATTGTGCCATGCAAAAAGCTTTACATAGTTTATGAGAGACTAGTGAGCGGCCATCAAATCCATTGTGGAAATTAGAAATTGCTGCTACGTGGAATCTTACTGTTGAAGAAGCCCCTTGGTTAAAAAGTTTTGTTAAGAAGTCTAGCACATGACTTCCAAGACGGCTGCACGATGAATAGCAGCCTGTTTCTAGCTCTCCCAGTCTGAAAACAGGAACTCAGTAGACAAGGCCACTAGATTTGTGTTTATGGGTAAATTTCAGTAACTGGCTAGGAAGTGCACTGCCTGGATGCCAGGAATAAGAAATACATAACTTGAAAAAAAATCAGCTACAAAAAGTGAGGAAGAAACACTGACTAGGGAAAGTTCTCCAGCTGTTCAGCAAAAAGCATTGCAACCTTTAGACATGACTTCCAGTAAACTACAGGAAGATATAAAAACTGCATACACACCTGGTTAAAATAAGCAGAACACTGATGGAGTATATCAACACAAACAACAAAAGGCTGGAAAAAATGGAAGAAGCTAAACAGATATTCAGATGATATGATAAAGCTGCAAAAATCAGA
Source organism: Protopterus annectens (assembly GCF_019279795.1). Classification (NCBI taxonomy): domain Eukaryota; kingdom Metazoa; phylum Chordata; order Ceratodontiformes; family Protopteridae; genus Protopterus; species Protopterus annectens. The sequence goes on from NC_056737.1 coordinate 80,243,199, forward strand.
GGTCAAAATAAAGAAAAGGCTGGCTAAATATGAGACTGCTAAAGAAAAAGAAGTTATGTCTTACCATAACATTCCATCTGTGTTATTCATCTTCTTTCATTCATCACTGATGGGTTCAGTTCCGAGCCCTCGGAACTGAGTTGGCCTATTACCAAGCTTGCGCCAGCCAAAAAACTCTTGAGGTAAGTCTCTACACAGAATGACCTTCTCCCTGTTACCTCAGATCGAGTTTGCTATGAAAAGGAAGTAAAGCCGAGGCCACTTCTGCACAAATACCCTAGGACACCACTTAGACCCAAAGCATCCCACAGGAGCCTTTGGAGGAGGAAGGAGGGTGGGAGGTGATGAATGAAAGAAAATGAGCAACACACATGGAACATTATGGTAAGACATAACTTCTTTATCTGATGATGTTAATCTTCTTTCTATTCACCACTGATGGGATTATCTGATGTTGTTAAACTTCTTTCTATTCACCACTGATGGGACAGCATCCCAAGCTACCTTGAGGTCCATGGGTGGCCCTTATGGAAGAACATTCCTAAGTACCATTGAGCCGAAGGCAGTTCTCCCTCTGGAGACCAGGTCCAATTTGTAATGACTGATAAAGGTATGAGGCTTAGCCCAAGCAGCTGCGGCGCAGATGTCATCCATGGAAGCACTGGAATGGAATGCTACAGATGTTGCCATAGATCTAGTGGAGTGAGCTTTAACTTTTGGCATAGGTTCATTATTGAGGGAATAGATGAAACGTATGCAGACCCTTACCCATCTTGATAATGTAACCTTGGAAACAGCCTCTCCCATTTTGGGCCCAGAAAAGGAGATGAAAAGCTGTTCAGATTTACAGACAAGTTTGGTCCTGTCTAGGTAAAATCTCAATTGTCTATGTACATCTAAGGAGTGAAGGTAATACTCTCCTCTATTGGCAACATTCAGAAAAAACACTGGTAGATCAATGGTCTGGTTAATGGAGAATTCTGAAACAACTTTGGGAAGAAAGAATGGATTCGTCTGAAGTGATACTTTGTCTTTATGAAAGAACAGATAGGGCCTCTTGATACACAATGCCTGCAGCTCCAAGACTCTTCTGGCAGAGGTAATGGCTACCAGGAACTAGGATTTCCAAGACAAAAAACTTTAGGTCACACTTCACAGCAGGTTAAAATGGATTTTGAGTCAAAGACTGAAGGACTAGAGTGAGGTTCCATGGTTCCACGGGCTGTCTGACAGCAGGGCTGATATGAGAGGTCCCCTTGAGGAAAGCCTTGGAAAGGCGATAAGAGGGGTGCTATCTATACCATTGTGGAAAATGGAAATTGCCGCTAGATGCACTTGTACCGTAAGAGGCAGGGGCTCCATTATCACATGTAGGTACTAAGCTATTGGCCCTAGGGCCTATATAAGCCTAGCCAAAAACATACCCTGGCTTTTGCCACGCAAGAAAATTATTTTCCTGTGCCCATGTCGAGCAGAGCCACAGAAGTGATCTTCGGGGTGAATTTCCTATCTCCCATCCAATCATCAAGATTTTTCTTGAAGAGTGCTAATGAGGAGCTTTGTTTGATATAGATAGGTAGTTTGCTACAGAGTATGGGAAGTCCCTGGGACAGGAATCTATCCCTCCAGCATGTTCTGTTTATTTTGGTGACAAGGTTTAGGTCCCTAGAGCGTGTAGCTCGGAGGGATTGGGATATCTTTAAGTGGAGCACGTCCAGCAGCTCTGGGTTTGACATAGCTTTGTATGTTAGGAAGAGATTGCCTCTGAGTAGGCGATATGCGACGGAGTAAAGCTGGAGTGTTTTGAGATGGTCTGCATAGGGCATCTGTTTGAGACCGGTAATCCTCTTTGTGAGGTACTTCTGTGGCCTTTCCAGTTATTGTAGAGGTCTTGTGAGATATCTACCAAAAGGGGCGCTGTATTCTATAATGAGTCTAATGAGTGACGAGTAGAGGAGAACAATGACCTCTTTTTTCCTGGATGAGAAACCTTTTGTGACGAGGTGTGCCAAGCAGAAGGATTTCCTGACTACTGTGGCAATGTGATTATCAAAGGAGAGACTACTGTCCACCTGTGTCCCAAGGTCTCTTATCACACTTTGGGTGTTAGGTAGACTACCGCCTATGTGGCAGTTCATGGGTAGAGTTTTTACCAAATGGGATGACAATGCACTTTTTGGCACTGAGCTTGAAACCATGGCTTTGACACCAGGCATATGTCTCAGAGAGGCCCTTTTGTATGATGTCCACATCGTTAGGAGTTTCGATTCAAAAAACTTAGCCAAGTATTGAAGCACTGCAGTAACTGGAACTGAATATGGGCATATTATCCTTGGAGCAGATGGAGAACATTTTCCATTATTCCTGATATAGTCTTCTAGTGGATGGTTTGTTAGAAGCCAGAATGATGTCTTGATCAGGAGAGGAGAAAGATTAGCTTGCCTGGTGACTAGTGGAAGTGGAGAAATCAAGCTGTCAGCTTGAGACTGGACATATTTGGGTGATTCAACCCTTGGTGGTGAGTAATCAGATCTGGTAGATTGTCCAGAATCCACAGCAGGTGTACTAGGTGAGGCCAAAGGAAGGGGAAAGAAACTTGTCGAGCTCAGAATGGGGCTATGAGGATCACACTGCATCTCAACCGAAGAGCTTTCTTTAGAAATTGTGGGATCAGAGGGATGGGAGGATAAGCATAGACAAGTCCCGTGGGCCAATCATTGATCAGAACATCACTCTGTGACTCTTCCTTCGGGGGAAGTAGGGGGAAATAGCAGCTGCACTTGGTGTTTGATGGGGAAGTGAAAGGATCACAGAAAGGCTGGCCCCAGTGGCTGAAGATTACAGACAGAACCACGGGGTTGAGGGACCACTCCTGGGGCATGAGGATGCATCTGCTCAGTTTGTCAGCAATCACGTTGAAGCTCCCAGTGATATGCATTGCTATCAGAAAGCGGTTGGAAGCTATCCCCCACTGCCAAATTCTCATGGTTTATAGACAGAGGGGGTAGGACTCGGTTCCTCCTTGCTTGTTGATATACCAGACCACTGACATATTGTCTGACTGAATTGCAATTGTCCTGCAATAGAGAGCCGAATGGAAGGTCTGCAACACTAACAGCATGGCTCTCAGTTCCAGAACACTGATATGCAGGTGGGCCTCTGAGGTGGACCATGTGCTTGGACAGTCTTTCCCTGGAAAAGGCCCCTCCACCTGATCAGGGAAGCATCCGTGGTCACAATGGCTGTGGGCTGAGGAGGATGTAATGGGTGACTCCAAAGATCTACATCTGGCCTCATCCACCAAAGCAGGTCCTGTTTGCAGGAGTTGGTTATTTGAATCTGGTAATCGGGGGGGGGGTGATGGTTTGACAACTACTGACGCAGAAGGAGCCATTGCGGAATCCACATATGTAGCTTTGCTAGAGGCACTATAGGGATTGATGCAGCCATAGAACCTAGGGCCTGAAGAACTTCCTTTGCAGAGACTGTTGATTGAGATAGTATCACCTGGAGTTGAAGCCTCAATCGATGCAGTATGTGAACTGGGAGTTATACCAGACAGGACGGAGTACTGAACACTGCTCCAATGAACTCTGTTGTGTAGGGATAAGGTTTGATTTCTCCCATTGTATCGTTATTCCCAACAATTTTGCCAGAGAGAGAGTACAGTGCAATGTTGTTATCAGAAGATGCTCGATGGGGGTGGTAAGGAGCCAGTCGTCCAGATATGGAAACAACCAGAATCCTTTTAGTCTCAAGTGAGCTGTTACCACTGCCATGCATTTCGTGAACATTCTGGGGGCTGAAGAAAGACTGAACGTCAGGGCGCGGAATTGATAATGATTGGCTCCTAGCTGGAATGAAGCAGACTCCTAGAGCGTTTGTCCATCCTGATGTGGTAATATACATCCCGGAGATCTATAGAGCACATCCAATCATCATCTCTTAAAAAGGGAAGAATGGACTGAACCGTGACCATCCGGAATTTGGTTTGGGTGACAGACTTGTTTAAACTGCTGAGATCCAAAATGGGTCTCCAGTCTCCTGTCTTTTTTGGCACCAAATAGAATCTCGAGTAAAATCTGGATCCACTCTGGTCTCGTGGGACTGGTTGGATGACTCTTTTTTGAGACAGCTTTATAATCTCTGAAGCTGCTTCTTCCCTTTGACTGGGTGGAATGTCAAGAAGTTTTCTTGGAAATTTTGGCTGACAAGAAAGGGGAATGGTGTAACGTCTGGTGATAATGCTCTGCACCCAACGATTGGTAGTGATAGACTGCCAGGCAGCATTGGTGCAGAGAAAAATGATCCCCGACTGCATCCAGAGGTAGAGGTAAGCAATCTGGCCGCCCCTCAGGAGCGCTGATAAGGCTATTCAGAGAAAGAGTCCCCGAAGCCTTGGTTACAAGGACCCCCTCTGCCTCTATAGGGGGGTCTTCTGGAAATGTTACCCCCTCTGCCTCTGAGAGTATCATGACCACGTGCGGCATGGAAAGGACCCTGAGACTTCTTAAGCCACATTTTCCCACTCCTCTGATTCCTGGAGAAGGTACGTTGAGGGTTGGAAAACCATAGACCTACGGCAGACAGGGTTTTTCTGTCTACGGCAGACAGGGTTTTTCTGTCACACCTGGCTAGCATGTCCTTCACTTTGGAGCCAAAAAGGGATGAAGCTTCGATGGGAGCATTCAGAAAGGAAGACTTGAAGGCATCCGCAAGATCACAACTGCGCATCCAGGCATGATGCCTCATAACAATGACCAAACCCATGACTTTAGCCACCCCTTCGGTTGTATGTGACAGCAACCTCATGGATGAGTTGGATATTGATTCCAGGGTTGCGAGCTGTGAGGGCATTTTGCCCCTGACCTCATCAAACAACTGTCCTGTGAGCGTCCCAAAGAGTTTGGAGATCAAGTCCCTCTGGAGTCTCGTAAAATGTGCCAAATAATTCAGGGACAGTATAGCAAAGGTCCCCGATGCAAAAACACGCCACGCTTCCCAAGTCTGTCCACTGCCTGGGACTCCCTGTTGGGCAGGTGGACAGCAAGACTTTCCTCAGCCAAGTCCTTTTTCGTGGCCGCCCCCACCACCATAGCATCAACCGGCAACCCTTTGGACCAATGCAGGTTCTCCTCAGAAGGGGAAAGAATTTTGTCTGGTCTCCGAGGGATCGCCTCAATGGAATCCCGGTTCTTACAAGTGCGCTGCTTGTCGGCAGTTGGGGTCACACAAGAGGTAGAAGGCCGGGCGCAAAAAGCCTGCAAGAACACGGACTCCTCAGACGAAGGGTTGGAGAGCTTCTAGTCACCTCTCTGCTTTAACATTTCCAGGATGTCTCCGAAGGAGACATCATAAGGAGGTGACCATGGGGACCCTTCACTATCATCATAATCCATGTCTTCCATTAAGGACTCCACAAATGAGTCCATGTGCTTCCTCTTGCACGTCTTCTTTCGAGGGGGCTCCTCAGCGGGGGTCTCTGAGGAGGACTCGGAAGAGCATGTACCCTAAACAGGGGTGTCCTGTGGCTTCTCTGCCTGGTGTCCCGGGGGGGTGGTCTGTGACAGCTGCAGCTCAGGGGGTGAAAGCTGGGGTTCCGATATCAAAGGAGTGGTGCCAGAAGCAAGAGCCCTCTCCATCATGCAGAAGGCAGGCCCGCCCAAAGAGGGATGGAAGCCCAAAACCGAGAAAGACAACCTTGGGACCGGGGTCACACCCCGCTCCAACGAACCCATCCCCATGGATGGAGCCTCAAGCAGGATCGGTGCAGACGCGACCATCGGCACCGAGGATGGAACCAAGGAGAGAGATGGCTCTGTACTCCAGGACAACGCGCCCGTCCCCCAATCCCCAGATTGAGGAAGGACCGGTTCAGCAGGAACCGAAGACCAAAGGGACAAACTCGGAGCCGGAGTGAGATGCACCGTAGGAGGCGAGGTGATGGGTTCCCAGAAGGATATTGGAGCAGAAGGCTTCAGAACCGAGATGGTCGAAGGAGGAGTGTAAGATGGAGTCTGTGGATAAGGCAACCCAATTCCTGCAGGTGGATGTGTCTTAGAAAGTGAGGGAATCTCCCTGGCTAACAACAGCTGGTCTACAAGATGCACCACATTGTGTTCTGAAAGGCTCCTGGTGGATCTAGTGGCTACTCCAGATGGAGAGTCAGGATTTTCGAGGAATGGGCTGTACGCTTGGCCCAGAAACAGATCTACGGAAGGGGAGTATGGGGTTCGTGGTGCAAGGTCTGCTGGCACCGAAGCCTCTAGTTTCGAGACCGGAAGTAAAGGGGTCAAATCCAGTGAGGTCGGTACAATGCTCAGTGCCGAAGTGCCACTCGGAGCCGAAATGGTCGGTTCCAAAATGAAAACTAATGGCATAGTCGAAGATGTGCCCTGATCCAAGGTGGCCACAGGTGCCAAAGTTGAAAGAGGCGTAGTAGGGTCTATGATCAGTGCTGGAGGCAGGGCCAGTGCCAAAACAGGCGTCGGTACTGAAGGTTTTGAGATGGTCGGAGCCTATGAAGACAAAGCCGAAGAGGCAGATTTATGCTCCGATGATAACTTTGGGACCTGTGATTTCCCAGGCTTGCTCTGATCACCCAATGGTGAAGAAGGAACAGAGTGGGATCTCTTTTTGTCCTTAGAAGGAGAGGTTGAGACGTCCATTGCAGAAATAGCCGCTGAGAAGGAAACTTGAGTAACCCTTTCAGAATGAGTTTATTTTTGTGCTCATTAAGAGTGCATTGACTGAAACTCTGACAAATGTCACATGGAGGCTGCTCCAAAAGGTGGGGCACTCCCAAACGGTATACACAGTCATCATGAGAATCAGTGTTACGTAACTTGCCCTTACAGGAAGTACAATGTTTAAAACCTGAAGTATCCTTCTTATCCACCATCTTGATAGAAAAGCACCACAGGTCAACTGTATAATCCAACTATAATGAGTCAAATCTGTTGAAAAAAATCACACATATAACAATACACTGGTATGTACAGAAGAGAAGAGAAACAAGTGAATAAATGTTAAAGCTAACAGGTTAAACAGGAGAAACAATACCAACTATGGTATTGAAAAAATACCACAAGGTTAAGGGAGGAAAGGCCGTATCAACAATGGTACTTGAAAGTTTACCAACAGTAACAATAGGTATAAATGGAAGAACAAGGTTAGACAGAAGAAAATACACTAGAAACACTAATTGCTTAATAAAATATGAAGATATCCAAACATTTTCACACAAATATCAAAAAAGTTTCACTTAGCTGAGAGCTCGGCTGAAATGCAGATTTGCGGCTACGTGGCAAACGAGATCTGAGGTAACAGGGAGAAGGACATTCTGGTAAGAGACTTAGCTCGAGAGTATTTTTGGCTGGCATGAGCTTGGTAATAGGCCAACTCAGTTCCCAGGGCTTAGAACTGAACCCATCAGTGATGAATGGAAAGGAGATTAACAACATCAGATCAGATGTTTCAAAAAAATAATACAATTAGAGGACAGTGCACGTAGGGAGAACCTGAGATTTTCAGCTATACCAGAGAAGCTGGAAGGAACAGAATGCATTAATTTTATGAAAGCACAAATAAGCACCTGGACTGGTATTCCACAGCAGGAGTTGTTAGTTGAAAAGGCACATTGCGTGTATGCTCCAAACCTGGCTATAAGAAAGCAACCTAGACCTTTACTAGTAAAGGTGCAATCCTAAGAGCAGAAGGAGTTGATTCTGACAAAACTGTGGCAGAAGGACAAAGTACTAAAAGGTACTAAAAGTGGGAGACGGCAGAGTGTTTGTGGAGAATGATTACTCATTGTACACAAAGAAGAAGAGGAGCAAATTTATTCCACTATTCAGGGTAACATCGAGATGAAGGTATGAGACTCAAACTGCTATAACCAGCTGTCTTCAGGATATTCTTCCCTGGAGTGATAAAATCATTTTTTTGATGAAGTACATGCTAAGGAGGAAAGTTTGTCCAACAAAAACTAAAATGTAAAACAGAAGGAGATTCTGCTTCTCATTCTTCTGGTAATAAAGACTACAGAGGGACTGTACCTTTGAAACCTTTTCAAAATTTTCAGTGGAAAACGGAGAGAAGGGAAGGAGCATGAGACTTGACTAGAAGAATTGAAAGCACGTTGGAAATGAAGCAGACCGGATTTCTGAGATGAACAGTAATCAAACCAGTAACTTAATATGGGATTACAATACAATCATTATATTTGCAAAATATGACAGCACAAGAAAATCTGGAAATATTGGACTTATTCAGAGTGTTTTGGCCTTGTGGGGGACTCTAAAGCATATGCCCTACTTCATGTCATTAATGTTCAGAAAAGTGCTTTGCAGATGACAAGAGGAGGGAGAAAGTTAACTGTTAGTAAGCATTGTTCCCTCAAACAGTAGCAATTTTGTGCTATGTGGTTTTCTTTACATACTATAAATTTTTTTTGTGCAGTTATTTTTAAGTGTAATGGGAACTGTAAATAGGTGCTGCTATTCTGTATTTTCTTTTCTTTCTCCCCTCTGTCTCTCTTCTTATTCAGTTTTAAGTTCAGTCAGTTTTATTGCCATGTATAAAAAAGCCTGCTTAAAAAACATGATAAAAGAAATACTAATGTGCTTTTTCTCATTCTTGCATGGGGAAATGACTGGATTAAAGATGTTAATTGATTTAGTAACAAATTTTAAGAGAGACTAAGGAAATGAAAAAGAACATTGAATATTACGAGGCTTTTCTTCTAGCAAATACATGTATGCTCAGTAACAATTTTGCAGCTGGTCTTTACGTTGCTATGGACACAATATGATTAAGATAAACTAGCTGCCTGGTTCTCATGTCTCAATGGAAATAATCTGATAAACAGAAACTGGCTACAGTCTGGTGGAGAGTGATTGGCTGAAGAAAATAAATAAATAAAGAAGAGAGAAACTGGCTAGGAAATGATGTTCTTTGAAAGCATTCAGGGGTTTTCTCAAAGTAGCTAATGTTGGCTGAAAGCATTCAGGGGCTTTCCCAAGATAGTTAATGTTCTCTGAAAACATTCAGGGGTTTTCCCAGCTGGGAGAGCTGTAAAGATGAGACAAAATCAACCATCACTTAGTAAAAGCATAGGTTGCACCATGCATCTTAGCATGGATGACTTTCTTTTAGGTTAACTCAAGTCTGATGGGTGGCTGTCACTCTGGGACTGTTGTTCCTATTAGGAGGATAAAACTTCAATATTTGAAGGTTTACATGATGTTGTGTGCTAGTACTAATGGAGAAAGTACAGTTGTGCACACTTACCATAAATGTAGATGTTCAAGTGTATTCGCTGTTGCAGTCATTACATTTGGGTAATCCTGCTGACAGGTTGCCCTCAGTCGGCCTGAATTCCAAAGTCTTGGGTCCTGCATCGGCTGTCGTCGCCCCTTCCCTGACGTCAGGTCATCAGGGGTATAAAAAAAGCAGCCGACACCATTTTCTTTAGTTTTTCTTGCCCCAGATGTCAGGTGCCCCCAAAAAGAGTAGGCAAAATTTATATCTATATATAAAATAACATACAGCAATATAAACTTTACCTTCATCCACCAACAAATACACCACATAGGTTGTATAAATCGGAGAAGGAAATATAGGTTCCATCAGAAGAAAAAGGGGGGATGGCGGGTGGGTAACCTGAACTGCAACAGTGAATACACTCAAACATCTACATTTATGGTAAGTGTACACAACTGTACTATGTTCTTCGTGTTTCACTGTTGCAGTCATTACATTTGGGTAGATTCCTAAAGCTATGGTTGGGAGGCTGGAGCTAAACAGCATTAGGAGCGACAATGAGACCCTGCAGAACTGCAGTGGCAAAGCCTGCCCTGGATTTAGAGTAGAGTGGCAGATGATAGTGCTTTGTAAACGTGTGAACTGAACTCCAAGTAGCTGCCTCTAAAATGTCCTTGGTTGGTACTCCTCTGAGAAAGGCTGCTGAAGTGGCTGCAGCTCTGGTGGAATGTGGCCTAATGCCCTTAGGCACTGGCTTTCCATGGTATAAGTAGCAGAAACGAATGCAGTGGCCTATCCATTTTGAAATAGTCTGCTTTGAGATAGCCTTTCCTTGTGATCCTGCAGCATATGCCACTAGTAATTGCTCTCTTTTCCTGAAAACTTTGGTTCTGTCCAAGTAGAACCTAAGCTGTCTGTGTATGTCCAAAAATGCAAAATTCTTTCCCCCCTTGTTCTGTGGATTTGGATAAAAAGTTGGCAAATGAATGGTTTGGTTAAGAGCCACACTGGGCACCACTTTAGGCATAAATGTTGGGTTTGTCCTCAGGGAGACCCTGTCCAGATAAAAAAATGATAAAAGGTTCCACAGCCATGAGTGCCTGTAGCTCTGAAACTCATCTTGCAGAAGTTATTGCTAGGAGCTGTTTTCCAAGATAAAAACTTTAAATCAGCAGTAGCAGCTGGCTCAAAAGGAGGCAGGGTGAGTTTTTCCAAGACATAGTTGAGGTCCCATGCAGGCATTGGTGATCTCCTTGGAGGCCTTAAATTTTTGGCTCCTCTGAAGTTCTGTTTTAATAAGGGATGAGAAAAGACTGGTAGCTCTGCTTTGTAATGAGCCAAAATGGCAGAGGCATGAATTTTAATAGACGAGAAAGACAGGCCTTTGCCCAGCATCTCAGTTAAGTATTGTAAAATCTGAGGAATATTTGGCACAGCTGTATCTGTTCCTTGTGCCTGGTTCCAAGCACAGAATCTCTTCCATTTTCCAACATAAGATTTTCTAGTACTAGGCCTTCTGGCTTCCAAAATGACATCCATCACAGCTTTGCTGAGAGGTGTGTTTTGTATGACTACATTATCCGCCATGCTGCCAGGTTTAAAGTCCTGAGCTGGCTGTGCAGGATCTGAATGTTTTGCTGGGACAGTAGATGCGGTACTTGAGGTAGGGTCCAAGCTGGGCATTGAGACAAGCTCCTTAATATTGGGTACCAATGCTGGCGGGGCCAGTCTGGTGCAATCAGTATCATCTTTGGCTTCTCCTGTCTGACCTTTAGGAGTACCTTGGGGAGGAGAGGCAGAGGGGGAAAGGCATACACTGATAGTTTTTTTCAGCTGAAGGATAGGGCGTCCACTTTCCATACTTGCCTGTGATGAATCCTTGCACAGAATCTCTGTAATTGGTAGTTGTGAGGGGAAGCAAATAGATCTATGTCTGGGCATCCCCATTTCCTTGTTATCATGCTGAAGACTTGTGGATCCATTTGCCACTCGTGGGGATCCATGAGGTTTCTGCTTAGTTTGTCTGCCAGAGTATTTTTCCTTCCTGGCAGGAATTGTGCCAGCAGATGTACTTGGTAAGTCAATACTGTGTCCCACAAAGTCATGGCTAGTCTGCAAAGGGGGTAAGAATGTGTGCCCCCCTGCTTGTTTATATACCACATGACCATGGTTTTGTCTGTTTTTATCAGTAGTTGTCCTGGTTGAAGTAGGTCCTTGAAGGCTGTCATTTTGGCATTTTGAACAGCTAGCATCTCTTTTTGATTGATATGTAGATGCATTTGGTTTGAGGTCCATGTTCCCTGAATGCATCTTCCTGCCACGTGGGCCCCCCCAGGCATAAACTGACGCATCCGTTGTTAGTGTCTGCCTGGCTGGGGGTAATGTGAACGGCTGTCCCTCGTTTTGGTGACACGCCTTTGCCCACCATCGAAACTCCTGTTGCAGGCAGGGAATGAGAGTAATTATAGTTTCCAGGCTGTGGCAATGTTGAGTCCAAACACTTTTTAGGTACCATTGAAGTTTCCTCATATGCAGTCTTGCATATGGAATTAGTAGGATGCAGGATGCCATGAAACCCACAGTTTGCAGAATTTTTCTTGCAGATAACTGGGCCTTTGTTGCTAATATTTTGAAGTAGGTAGTCAGTTGTCTTTGTTTGTCTGGTGTGAGATAAGCCATCTGGGCAGTTGTATTTAAGCTTGCACCAAGGACCATTATCTTTTGAGAGGGTACTAGTTTTGATTTCTTTTCGTTGACAGTGTACCCTAGGCATGTTAGAAGTTTTTTCACAAATGCCAGATGCTGTAGAAGAATGTCCTTGTTCTCTGCTTGAATTAGACAGTCATCCAAGTAAGGATATATTTGTATTCCTCTTTGTCTGCAGAATGCAATTACTGGTGCCAGGCACTTTGTAAAGACCCTGGGCGCAGTAGATAAGCCAAAGGGCAGTGCAGAGAATTGGTAATGCATTGAGCCAGCCTTGAATCTGAGGTATCTTCTTGCATATTTGTCTGATTGGGACATGCAGGTATGCCTCTTTTAGGTCTAAAGTTACAAGCCAAGCGTTCTTGCCCAGCATGGGCAGTAGCTGCTGCAAAGTCAATATTTTTAATTTTGGTATATCCAGGAATGTATTCAGAATCGATAGGTCCAGTATTGGCCTCCAGGCCTTGTCTTTCTGGGTACCAAGAACAGTCTTCAGTAAAATCCTTGTCCCCGCTCTTGCTCTGGCACTTGTTGAATGGCCCTCATGTCCATGAGGGATGAGACTTGTTTTTGTGCCTCTGCCCATTGATTTTTTGGCAGATCTGGCCAGCCATCTGTCTTTGGCAGGGTATGGAAATGGAACTTGTAGCCTTGTGATATGACACGATATTTAGAACCCACTTGTCCTGGGTTGTAATGTGCCAATTTTGAGAAAAAAGTGCTAATTTTCCCCCTAAGGGTGCTGTCAGGAAATAAGTGCTTGGTGAAGGCAGGGGGAAGTCATTGGGACTGTTTCCTGTAAGGTTGTGATTTGTCTTCTTCACTTTTGGAGGTAGAAGCACCCCATTGCTTTGACCTGTATGAACCTTGAGCCTGAGATCTGCCTCTAGGGCATCTGGGTCTACCCCTTTGATGTCTGTCTGACACTGGAAAGGACCAATTCTTTGCTGGCCAGTGTCTACTAAATCTAGGTGGCTGTACTTGTAAGAAATCTTTGACCGTTTGCATAGATTTAGCCCTATCCTCCATTTTCTTTAATCCCTCTTCTGCCTTAACACCAAACAAAGAATCATGCTGTAAAGGTGCATCTAATAATTTAACTTTAACATGATCAGGCAGATTTTGTTCCTTTAATCAAGCATGCCTTCTAATTACAGAACGAGTAACTGTGGCCCTGCAGGAGGCTTCTAACAAATCAAAACCACATTGCAAAGTACTGCTGCATGCAAAATATCCTGCATTTCCTTGTTTTCTGCACATTCAGAATTTAACAACATTTTCTGTTTAAGCAATGCCATGACATGTTGCTGATATTTGAGCATATGAAACTGACAGTTTAAGGCCCTTATAACCAAGGTAGCAGATGTGTAAACCGTTTTTCCTCATCTATCCAGTGCCCTAGAATCCCTATCAGAAGGGGTAGGGTTTTTTGCAGCGGAAGCCTTAACACCCTTGAGACCCTGAGAAATAGTTTCTGGGTCTGCAGCAGGGTTTTTAAAAAGGAATTTATGTGAGTCAGGAACCTTGTAATATCTGTCAGGCTTAACAGGAGCTGGAGGTAAGGAGTCAGGGGTAAGGCTTGACTCCGAAAACACATCATATACAATGTCTAACACAGGAGGGATGGCTAGTGGCTTGTGCTGAGGTAGTAACAGGAAATACCTGAGCCTCTTTTCAGACTCTTAAAAATCTTGGCTCTTCCAGTGGAAATGCTATCTCATGGTATGTAAGGTTTCCCCAAAAGAATAATCCTCAGGAGGAGAAGCTGAAGGTATGGATTCTTCAGCATCAGAATCCTCGTAGGTGGGAAAAGAATATTCCTGATCAAAAGAGGAATCAGAAGAAATGGAAACCTGATCTGAAGATTCATAGTCAGTCTCTTGCCTAGGCCTCTTATGAGGAGGGGGATGGGAACCCCTGATCAAGGTAATCAAGTCTTCGGCCATTTTGAGCATCTGTTTTTTGGGCATGGAGGCCTGTCCACGTAGCTCTTGAGGTTGCTTCTTTGCCTTTGAAGGTGCTTTAGGCTTTGCCTTTGAAGTCGGTTTAATGTACAGGTGTTTGGGTCTGAATACACCCTCAGAAGCCGGTGCCTGCTCAGTGGCTCCGGACCCATCTGAAGGATTAGCGTCTGAGGTTCCAATACTTTGAGTTTCCAGCGGCATGGCCGACTCCACGTGGGAGTCGGTAGCGGCCTGCGACTCTTAAGCAGTGGTCGTCAGGGGTTGCGAAAGTGCCTCACTGAGAACCAGCGAACCAGCGACTGGCTTAGGAGAAGCTTGGTCGTCAGTTTTGGGCCTCGGCTGTCTTTCTTTTTCTTTGCGTTTTTTTGTGAACTCCGGTAGTCGGATGGCTTTCCGATGACATTTCTGGATAATTAAATCTGCGTCCAAAGTAGTTTAAAGCATAATTATACCGACGCCTAATAGTGCATTGGTTAAATCTAGCACAAAACCGACAACCCAGAAAATTATGATCAGGACTTAGGCAAGGAATACAATAAGAATGAAAGTCCTTATGAGGTATTTGCTTCCCACAAGAAATACAATTATTAACTTTTTCTGACATCGGTTCTGGAGCAAGAAAAAAGTTTCCCCAGCGGGGTACTTTGCTTTATAGAAGACTTCGGATCTGAAATTGGAACACGAAAATCTTAGGAGCATTGATTTTACATGCAAACACTACCATCCTTCAGTTAGTTTTATGTAACATTTAATGCTGTTCAATGACTACTTAAAACACAGACAGTGCAAATGCCACAAAACAGACTTTCAAAGTGCTCTTTACTGCTGCTGTTTCTTAGAATGGCTAAACTGCAGGTTTTTTTTTGTGAAGCCTGAAAGTACAGTTTTGTACCTACCATAAATGTAGATGTTCGAGTGCTAATACAGCTGCAGTAATCACAGATGGGTTCTCTGCCATCAGGCGGGTCCTCGGTCGGCCGAATTCCAAAGTCTAGGTCCGGCGTCGGCTGCTGTCGCCTTCTTTCCTGACGTCAGTGAGGCAGGGGTATATAAGACACAGCCGACGCCATTTTCTTCAGTCTTTCTTGCCCCAGATGTCAGGTGCCCCCAGAAGGAAGGCAATACATAAATTATATTTATATACATGCAATGCAATATAATCAAAAATCAGTAGTTGCAAGCAAATATACCATAGAAGGATAACCCAATCAGGTTGTATGAAGAGGGGTTAGGCCCTAGGCCTTTACCAAGAGGGGAAGGAGGGAGGGAAACTGTACTGCAGCTGTATTAGCACTCGAACATCTACATTTATGGTAGGTACAAAACTGTACTATGTTCATCGTGCATACAGCTGCAGTAATCACAGATGGGTAGAATCCCAAAGCTACGCACAGGGTGGTAGGCACTAGGTGGAACTGGGATGAGACAGAATGCCCTGCAACACAGCAGTGGCAAAGCCTGCTCTAGTTTTGGAATATAAAGGCAGGTGGTAGTGTTTTGTGAAGGTATGCACAGAACTCCAAGTGGCTGCCTCCAAAATATCTTTGGTAGGAACTCCTCTGAGGAAGGCTGTAGAGGTAGCTGTAGCCCTGGTGGAGTGGGATCTGATGCCTGTAGGGACAGATTTTCCATGATAGGAGTAACAAAACCGTATGCAGTGGCCTATCCATTTTGAAATTGTCTGTTTGGTAACTGTCTTCCCTTGAGCACTACAGCATAGGACACAAAAAGTTGTTCTGATTTCCTGAAAGGCTTTGTTCTGTCCAAATAATAACGTAGCTGTCTATGGATGTCTAAGGAGTGTAGCAGCCTTTCCCCTTTGTTTTGAGGATTGGGGTAAAAGGTAGGTAAGTGTATGGCTTGATTTAAAGCTACCCTGGATACCACTTTAGGCAAAAATGACGGGTTGGTTCGAAGGGAAACCCTGTCCTGATGGAAGATGAGAAAGGGCTGCACAGCCATGAGGGCTTGTAGTTCTGAAACCCTACGAGCTGAGGTAATGGCCAGAAGGAAGGCTGTTTTCCAGGACAAATATTGCAAATCTGCTGGTTCAAAGGGAGGCAATGTTAATTTTTTCTAGAATGTAATTAAGATCCCAGGCTGGCATTGGTTGTTTCCTTGGTGGTCTTATATTCTTAGCCCCTCTGAGGAACTGTCTTAAGAGTGGGTGAGAGAATAAGGGTGGATCAGAGTTGAATTCTGCAGAAATGGCTGAGGCATGGATTTTTATGTAGGAAAATGAAAGTCCACTGTTCAGCAGCTCAGCTAGATACTGTAATACCTGAGGCAAATTCAGTTTTCTAGGGTCCTGGCCTTTTTTCTCATTCCAAGAGCAAAACCGTTTCCATTTTGCGGAGTAAGCCTTTCTAGTAGATGGCCTTCTGGCCTCCAAAATGACATCCTGCACCTCTTTGGGGAGTAGGGTCTGTTGTGGTGTTAAGGAATTTTCCATGCAGCAAGATTGAGTGTTTTCAGCTGACTGTGAAGAGTTTTGTAGCTGTGCTGAGTCAGCAGAAGAGGCATTAGAGGTAGGGACCAGGGAGGAGTATGTGTTAGGCTCCTCAGGAGTGGGTACCAGTGTTGTCTTGGCCAGTCTGGAGCAATCAGTATCATCTTCGGTCTGTCTGCTCTTGCTTTCAAGAGTACCTTGGGCAGAAGAGGCAGAGGTGGGAAAGCGTAAACTGTCCATGCTGTCCAACTGAATGAAAGGGCGTCCACTCTCCATGCCTTTGGATGAAAGGTCCTTGAACAGAACTTTTCCAATTGAGGATTCCTGTGGGAGGCAAAGAGATCTATGTCTGGCCTCCCCCACGCTTGGATTATCTTTGTAAACACTTGAGGATGCAACTTCCATTCGTGTGGATCTGTCATATTTCTGCTTAGATTGTCTACCAGCGTGTTTTCCAAACCTGGCAAGTACTGTGCCTGAAGTTCGATTTGCCATTCCAGAGCCAAGTTCCAAAGTGTCATGGCTAGTCTGCACAGGGGGTATGAATGTGTTCCTCCTTGTTTGTTTATGTACCACATTACTGTGGTGTTGTCTGTTCTTATCAGTAACTGTCCTGGATGCAGGAGGTCTTTGAAAGCTGTAATTGCATTTATCACTGCTAGCATTTCTTTCTGATTGATGTGAAGGTGCTTTTCCTTTTGGGACCATTTGACCCGAATGCACCTGTCTGTCATGTGCGCCCCCCAGGCGTAATCTGAGGCATCTGTTGTGATGACTTGATTTGCTTGAGGCTTGCAGAATGGGAGACCTGTGTTTGTTTGACATGCTTGGGCCCACCATAGAAATTCCTTTTGCAAACATGGAATTATTGGTATTATTGTTTCCAAACTGTGGCTGTGTTGAGACCATAGGTTTTTTAGGTACCATTGAAGTTTCCTCATATGCAACTTTGCACATGGGATTAAAAGAATGCAAGATGCCATGAAGCCCAGAGCCTGCAGGATTTTCCTTGCAGTAAGCCTGGTACAATTTGCTAGTATTTTGAAGTACAGAGTTAGTTGCCCCTGTTTTTCTGGCGTAAGGTAGGCCATCTGGGTGTTTGTGTCCAAGTTGGCACCCAGGAAAGTTATTTTCTGAGATGGTGTTAGCCTGGATTTCTCTTTGTTGACTGTGTATCCCAGGGAATTCAGTAACCGTGTTACATAAGCCAGATGTTCCAGAAGCATGTGCTTGCTGTCCGCTTGGATCAGGCAGTCGTCCAAATAAGGGTAAATTTGTATCCCTTGAAGTCTGCAGTAGGCAATTACTGATGCCAGGCATTTCGTGAATACTCTGGGCGCAGTAGATAAGCCAAAGGGCAATGCAGAGAATTGATAGTAAACTGAACCTGCAAGAAATCTGAGGTATCTTCTGCAGCTTTGTCTGATTGGGACATGCAGGTATGCCTCCTTGAGGTCCAATGTTACCAGCCAAAACTCCTTGCCCAGCATGGGAAGAAGCTGCTGTAATGTGAGCATCTTGAATTTTGGTACGAGTAAGAATGTGTTTAGGATGGATAAGTCCAAAATGAGTCTCCAGTCGGTTCCTTTCCTTGGTACCAGAAATAGCCTGGAATAAAAACCTTTACCTTGTTCGTGAGTAGGTACCTCTTGAATAGCTTTCATGTCTATGAGCTTTGAAATTTGTATTTGTGCCTCTGCCCTTTGATTGTGTGGCAGGTTTGGCATGCCTCTCATTTTTGGAAGAGTGTGAAAATGAAATCTGTAGCCTCTGTTTATAACGTCCAGGATCCATTTGTCTGTTGTGACAATATGCCAATTTCTTGTAAATAATGCCAGCTTTCCTCCCAAGGGTGCTGCCAGCTGAGACTTGCTTGGCATGGAAAGGAGAAAGTCATTGGGTTTGTTTCCTGTATTGTTGTGCACTGTCTTCGCCACCTCTTGGTGCTGGAGTTTGCCATTGCCTGCCTCTATATGATCCTTGTGATTGTCCTCTGCCCCTTGTGCCTGTATCTACCTCTTTGGGGCTTGTCCGTGGCTGGAAAGGACCAGTTTTTTGAAGGCCAATTTCTGCTAAAACGTGGTGGTTGAACCTGTAGAAAAGCTTTGACAGTTTGCATAGATTTGGCTTTTCTTCCATTTTCCATAGTATCTCCTCAGCATTAGTACCAAATAGCACATCCTTTTGTAAAGGAGCATCTAGCAGTTTAGCTTTCACATGATCAGGCAAGATTTGTTCCCTAAGCCAGGCATGTCTACGAATGACTGATCCTGTAACAGCAGCTCTACTTGAGGCCTCTAGGGCATCATAGCCACATTGTAAGGTGTGTTTACCCACTTGTTCTGCACTATGCATCATATCCTGCAACTCCTTCAAATCTGGTTGTTCAGGTTGAGACATTTTATCTCTTAATTGTGATAACAGAAACTGCTGATATTTAAGCATATGAAACTGACAATTTAAGGCCCTCATGGCTAGGGTGGCCGAGGTATATACCTTTTTCCCCACCTTTCTAAGGATCTTGACTCTTTCGGAAGGTAGTGGATTCTTAGCAGTAGAGGCCTTCATTCCCTTGGGGCCTTGAGAAATGATTTCAGGGTCAGCATTATGGCTTTTGTAAAGAAATTGGTGGGAGTTAGGAACTCTGTAGTACCTATCAGGCTTGACTGGGGCAGGAGGCAGGGAATCCGGATTAAGGCAAGCCTCCGCATAAACATCATCAAGTATGTCCAAGACAGGAGGTATCGCCAGAGGTCTGTGTTGAGGTAACAAAAGAAATTCCCTAAGTCTTTTCTTGGAATCAGAAAAGTCTTGGCCTTCCCAATGGAAGTGTTCCCTCAAGGTGTGCAAGGTTTCCCCAAAAGAAAAATCCTCTGGAGGAGATACAGAAGGAATGGACTGCTCTGCATCAGAGTCTTCAAAAGGGGAGTAAGAGAGTTCCTCTGCATCAGAATGTTCTGAAAAAATGGAGCCCTGATCAGAAGAGGGAGAATCTTCCTCCACTCTGGGTCTCTTGTCTGGAGGGGGTTGGGAACCCCTGATAAGAGTTATTAAATCCTCAGCCATTTTAATCATCTGCTTTCTAGGCATGGGGCCTGGAGATGGGCCCTGTGCAACAGGCCTCTTGGGATGCCTGGCTGATTTGGACTTAGTAAAGGCCTTAATGAAAAAGGAAGATGAGGGTCTAAAGACACCATGGGTGGAAGTGGACCTGTCCACATTAGGAGGCTCAATGCTCACAGTGGCTTCGGTGGTTGTAGTCTGGGTATGGGCTGAGGTACCTGTGGTCTCGGTTACAGAAGACACCGCCAAAGAAGTGTCGTCGGTAGTCAGGGACTGCATAGGCGTCTCGCTGAGAACCGGACCACGTGTAGCCGGTTTTGGCGTGGTGTTGGTGGAGACCGCGGACCTCGCGTGTCGGTCCTTGTCCTTGCGTTTTTTGGACAAAACGGTAGTCGGAGTCTCCGACGACATTTTATAATCAAAGGCTTTACCAAAAAGGTGTTGGGCGAACTCCGCCCAACGCTTAATAGTGCGTTTATTGAAAGTAGTGCAAAAGCGACAGCCCGAGACGTTGTGGTCTGGGCTTAAACAAGGTATGCAGAGGGAATGGAAATCCTTATGCGTATTTGCTTCCCACAAGAAATACAATTGTTAACTTTTTCTGACATCGGTCTGAAGCAAGAAAAGTTTCCCCAACGGGGTACTTAGCTTTAAAGAAGACTTCGGTTTCCAATTTTTTGTAAATTCAGGAGCTGGCCGACCGGCACTTGCGAACTGCTTCTGCTTCGGGCACCGTGCGGCAAAAAAGACTGAAGAAAATGGCGTCGGCTGTGTCTTATATACCCCTGCCTCACTGACGTCAGGAAAGAAGGCGACAGCAGCCGACGCCGGACCTAGACTTTGGAATTTGGCCGACCGAGGACCCGCCTGACGGCAGAGAACCCATCTGTGATTACTGCAGCTATATGCATGATGAACATCTGTACTACTTTGACTCATTTCTCATCCCCCTTCACACCTAACTTCCTTAGTTGTCAAAGTGCTAAGGGTAATATGAGCCGTTACCTGCTGTGACTGACAGCTCACAGGAGGAGACTTGACTCATGTACTGTTTCCTTTTTCTAGCCTTTACTTTCTGTATGGGTAGGGGAAGGACCAGGGAGCTGTGACATCACAGCATATGTGGGTTTTTACAACAGTCATAGTGATGTCAGTTTGGGGAGGGAATTGGCCAGAAAGCTACCTGTATTCAGTGGCCTTGATGACATAAATGAATTGAAGAGTTTTACAGGGCGATTAAAGTTTTTTGAAAGTGAAATCACCACAGTACAGTAAAGTACTTCTAGAGGAGAGAAACAGTCAATTAAAAAATTTTAAATGCAGTGTCATTGCTTATTCATTAGCAGGGACAATAAATAGGAAGAAAAGGACAGAGAAGTTGAGCATTTAATAGTAGAATCCTATCGTCCTTTAAGTTAAAAGGTTTTAGGGTGTGTATGTTTTTTTTTTGTTTGAGGGCTTTCAATAAAACAAAAAATTTTATAAGATGTGACATAGGCTCAAATGTATATGACAAGAAACAAATGTACAAACCTGCCAAATAGTGTTTTGCATGTAACACAAAACATGGAAATAGACATTTAACAAAAAAGGTGTTATACATAAAAGGTGGGAATAATAAGTTTTCAATACAATGCTTTCTTTCATGTCTTTAAAAGTAAATGGCCTCACAGATAAATACAAACAAGAAAGGGTACTGAATTATATAAAAATGTAGAGTGCAAATAGCTATCTTACAGGATATATACTCAAAAAGAAATGAACATGTGAATTTGATAAAGAAAGGTTTTCAGGATGGTTATTCAGCAGAATGTCTGGGACAAAGGAAAAGAAGAGTACTTATATTAATTGCAAGAGGAGCTCCAATAATGACAGAAGATAAAAAAGATAATCATGACAGATTTGTAGTGCTAAAGGAGGAGGATTACAATAGCATATATTTACATTCATCTAAAACTGTTGTAATGGAGCTTGAGAACATTCTGGGAGAAATAATGAGTTTTCAGCAAGGAATATTATTTATTGGTGGGGACTGGAACTTGACTTGCAGCAGTGAAGATGTGTCTGGGGGGCCTAGAAAGGAAAACATAACAAAGGAGGGTAGATTTTTGAAGAAATTTGTGAAAATATTTGGCATGGAAGATGCAAATTCAGTAATAGGAGTTCAGACTGAATTGACATATTATTCACCAAGATATAAATACTGGCCTAGGCTAGAGAGAATTTACATTTCACAGGAAAAGGAACATTTAATCGAAAGTCTTGATACAAACCCAATAATTATTTCAGATCATGCACTAATAACAGCTAACATAAAAACACAGGGTAATTAAATAAAAATGAGACACTGGTGCTTCCCACCTATCTGTTGAAAAGAGAGGAATTTAAGGAACGGGTAATGGAGATTATTCAGGAGCTGTTAAGAGAGGATAGAAATTTATTCTGAAAATATAGCTAGGGAGTGGGATAAAATTAAAGTGGAGTTTAAAAATAGGGTGGAAATAAAAGAAATGGAGCTATAGTTAAGAAGTAAAAATTATTTAGAGGGACTGACAAATGTTAAAAGTATTGCACAACAGGGGGAATCTCACAGAACTAGAGGAGGATCAACCGCAGAATGCTAAGCAGAAAATAAGGGACTACCTCGATACTAAGCACAAGCTTAGAAAGACTGCTGTTAAGCAACTGTTTTTAGATACTAACACTAGCGCACAAAAACTTTTAGCATAACTCCTCAGGTAAAGTGGAAAGGGCTGCCGCCTAACATACAGAGCCTATAATAAAGAAGGAAACACATGATCTTGTAGAGGTATTAGAAATATTTTGAAAATTCTATGAGAGTCTCTATAAACCAGAGAAATGTGAAAATCAAGAAAAGATACAAATGGAAATGTTTATGGAAGAATTAAATATGTCAGTTTAGAGGTAGATTGGGCTCAATTACTAACAGGCGAGGAGGAGATGAGATAAAAATTGTGATGTATAACCACAGGAAAATCCCCAGGAATGCATGGTATTCCTGTGGAAGTTTAGAAGCAAAGAGGAAAAAAAATTGATAAAAGATATGGATGGTTTTGTTTAACAATATCTTAAGAGGAGAAGTACCACCATCCCGGAAGAAAGCAGTGGTAGCTGTAATACCTAAAGAGGGTAAGGATCCATCAGATCCAGCTTCATACAGGCCCATTTCAATACTAAACCATGACTATAAAGTGTTCATGTCTATAATGGCAAAAGTAATGCCAAAACTGATAGATATGGATCAATGTGGTTTTATGGAGGGGAAAACACACATCTGACAATATTAACTGAACACTGATGATCCAGACTGAAGCAGAATGTAAGAAAATACCATTGTTATGGGTGGGACTTGATGCAGAAAAAGCATTTGACAGAGTAAGCAGGAACATTATGAGCAGGGCAATGGAAGCATTTACATTTCCTGAAAAGTATAAGGCTGACTAGGAAAATATATGAGGGATCAGAGGCGAAAATTAAAGTGGGTAGGGTCCTCTCTGCCAATTTCTGCTTGAGCAGAGGGACCAGGCAGGGGCATCCTCTTTCCCCTTTATTATTTGCATTATATTTAGAACCACTGGCAAAGAAAATAAGAGACTAAGAAATTCAAGAATATAATTGGTATGGTAATCAAGGAAAGCTGGCTTTATTTGCAGATCATAGGAAGTTACTAGGCTATTGGCCCTGAGGCCCTTACAAGTCTAGTCAAGAATTTTGTACCTGATAAAACTAGAAAATACATTACAGCGTTGTGGAACATTTTGAGACAGTTTCAGATCTTTTCAGGATACAAACTTAATGAAGCTAAAACAAAGGCAATAGCAGTAAATTGTATACCTACACATGAACTGGTTCAGGAATATCCATATTTATGGGGACATGATAAAAGGAACTATCTAGGAATATGGATTAAAAATGATTCTAGTGTGGCAGCTAAGGACCTGTGGGGAACACAATAAACAAAGGATAAAACAAAAACTGACAAAATGGAAGCTTTGTTCTATGGATATGGACAGTAAGATACAAGCAGTTAAAATGTTTTTAGTCCCTTTAATCTTATACACAGGTCAGGCATATTTTTATTAACCAGAGGAGAAGTTGTGGGTAGCAATTAATAAAGAGCTGAAGGACTTTACCTGGGAGGAGAAGACTGTAAGAGTCAAGTGGGATAAGCTGAATCTTCCAGTAGAACAGGGTGGAATCGGATAACCCAATTTGAAGGGGTATTTCAGAGCTACACAGTTAAGACTCCTATACATCGCATATGCAGAAAACTATAATTCAAAGTCGAAAGGGATAATGATGAAACACAAGGGAAGTTCAGGAAACAAGGAGAGACTGGGATTTTGGATGCAGGCCTTTAAGGAAAATAACAATAATCATGCAGTAGCAGAAAGTATTCTAAGAACAAAACACGGGAATGGAAAAAGGAGATTCTGCCAATAGGGAAGACTGCAATTAGGGATACAGATAATAGGCAACAGGGAGCTGGAATTTACTGGAGAAAACTGGTAAAGGAACCAAGGTATTGCAAGCAAATAACTAGAGCGGAAAAGATAGAATGGGAAAAGCCCAAGAATTTATTTGGATTGCAGATTAGAGATTGCCTTGCCTATCAGGGATTAATATCAGGGCATAGGCAAATAGAAAGAAATATGGGGGTTCTAAATGAAAAACCAGCAGTTGCAAAGTTTTATTAGAATCTAGAACAGAAGCTGCCATTAAAAAAAGGAATAATTAGTACGGCATATAAAATATTGTATGATAAGTAATAGAATCAATCAGAAGAGGTTAGAAAGGATTGGAAAGAGAGATTGGATAAGCAATTCACAAATACAATGGGAGAATATATGTACGTCTCCCAAACTTGCAACAAAATCTAGAAAATTTAGGATTTTTGCCCTGAAATGTTTACATAGATATTTGTATACCCCAAGTACACTCCTGAGAATTTTTCCTCAGGCAGACAGTAAATGTTGGAGGCGTGGAGGGGAATAAAGAGGGAACTGGGAAAATATTTTCTGGGAGTGCGGTGAGTTGGTGGACTTTAAGGATTCCCTGTGGGATGCACTGTCAGAGATGCTGGGTAGACAGATCGGTCTGACGAGGGAGATGATTTTTCTGAGATATGTTACAGACTCAGAACTCCCTAAACATGGTAAAGCCTTGCTGTATCTAACAAAGCAATTACTAGAAAAATGGAAATCAAAATCTAAACCAACTATACTAGAAGTAGTGAATATAATAATGGAGATAAAAAACTAGAACTGAGATCTTTAGAAGAGGGTAGGATCAAACTACATAAGAAAAAATGGGAATTGTGGGAACAGTACATACAAGGGGGGCATGAGGCATAAAAGGCGGCAACACTTAAATGAGCTATGTCATGTTTGAGTGAGAAAGATTGGGTACATTGTAAGTGATGCATAATGATTGCAACTGGGAATGTGTCAATATGGTTTGTGATGTAAAATGCTTGCAACTAGGATTGTGTCAGTGTGGTTTGTTTTCATTTATATAATGGTATGATTGTCTATGTACTAAGCAATGGTGTACTGAAGATGATTCTTGTTTAAAAAAAAAAACAGAAATTGAATAATTTATGTAATATTCCTTCATCATCATCATCATCATCATCTTCTTTCAGCTGTTCCTGTTAGGGGTTGCCACAACGGATCACCCGTTTCCATTTCTTCCTGTCCTCTGCATCTTGCTCTGTCACACCAACCACCTGCATGTCCTCTCTCACCACATCCATAAACCTTATCTTACGCCTTCCTCTTTTCCTGTAACTTGGTAGCTTCATCCTTAGCATCTTTTTCCCAATACACTCCGCATCCCTTCTCAGTACATGTCCAAACCAACATAATCTTGCCTCTCTGGCTTTGTCTCCAAACCTTCCCACCTGGGCTGACCCCCTAAAATACTTATTCCTAATCCTGTCCACCCTCGTCACACCCAGTGCAAATCTTAACAACTTTAACTCTGCCACATCCAGCTCAAATTCCTGCGTTTTTGTCAATGCCACTGTCTCCAACCCATATAACATAACTGATCTCACTACCCTCTTGTAGACCATCCCTTTCACTCTTACAGACACTCGTCTGTCACAAATCACTCCTGACACTTCTCCACCCACTCCATCCTGCCTTTACTCTCTTCTTCACCTCTCTTCCACACTCACCGTTACTCTGAACTAATGACCCCAAGTATTTAAACTCATCCACCTTCGCCACCTCTACTCCTTGTATCCTCACCATTCCTCTATCCTCCCTCTCATTCACACACATATATTCTGTCTTAGTCCTGCTGACCTTCATTCCTCTTCTCTCCAGAGCATATCTCCATCTCTCCAGGGTCTCCTCCACCTGTTCCCTACTCTCACTACAGATCACAATGTCATCTGCAAACATCATAGTCCATGGGGACTCCTGCCTGATCTCGTCTGTCAGCCTGTCCATCACCATTGCAAATAAGAAAGGGCTCAGAGCTGATCCTTGCTGTAACCCCACCTCCACCTTAAACGCATCCGTCACTCCCACCGCAGACCTCACCGCTGTCACACTACCCTCGTATATATCCTGTACCACTATTACATACTTCTCTGACACTCCTGACTTCCTCATACAATACCACAACTCCTCTCTAGGCACCCTGTTATATGCTTTCTCCAAGTCTACAAAAACACAATGCATCTCCTTCTGACATTCTCTGTACTTCTCCATCAACACTCTCAGAGCAAACATCACATCTGTAGTGCTCTTTCCCGGCATGAAACCATACTGCTGTTCACTAATCATCACATCCCTTCTTAACCTAGCTTCCACTACTTTTTCCCATAACTTCATGCTGTGACTGATCAATTTAATCCCTCTGTAGTTACTACAGCTCTGCACATCACCCTTATTCTTAAAAATCTGTACCAAAACACTTTTTCTCCATTCCTCAGGCATCCTCTCACTTTCCAAGATTTCATTAAACAATCTGGTTAAAAACTCCACTGCCATTTCACCTAAACACCTCCATGCTTCCACAGGTATGTCATCTGGGCCAACAGCCTTTCCATTCTTCATTCTCTTCATAGCTATCCTTACTTCCTCCTTGCTAATCCATTGTACTTCATGATTCACTATCCCTACATCATCCAACCCTCTCTCCCTCTCATTCTCTTCATTCATCAACCCCTCAAAGTACTATTTCCATCACCTCAGCACACTCTCCTCACTTGTGAGTATGTTTCCCTCATTATCCTTTATCAACTTTACCTGCTGCACATCTTTCCTTGTTCGGTCCCTCTGTCTAGCCAATTGGTACAGGTCCTTTTCTCCCTCCTTACTGTCCAACCTTTCATACAACTCTTCATATGCCTTATCCTTAGCCTTCGCCACCTCTCTCTTTGCCATGCACCTCATCTCTTTATACTCCTGTCTACTTTCTTCATCTCTCTGACAATCCCACTTCTTCTTTGCCAACCTCTTTCTCTATACACTCTTCCATACTTCCTCATTCCACCACCATGTCTCCTTGTCATCCTTCCTCTGTCCCGATGTGATACCAAGCACCTTTCTAGCCGTCTCTCTTACTAGCTCTGCTGTAGTTACCCAGCTATTTGGTAACTCTTCACTGCCACCCAGTGCCTGTCTTAACTCATCCCTGAACTCTACCTCACAATTAGCCTTTTTCAATTTCCACCATTTGATCCTTGGTGCTGCCCTCACACTCCTCCTCCTCTTCTTGATCAGCAACATCATCCTACAAACCACCATCCTATGCTGCCTAACTACACTTTCTCCGGCCACCACTTTACAGTCTCCAATCTCCTTCAAACTCGCCCTCCTACATAAGATATAATCCACCTGTGTGCATCTTCCTCCACTCTTGTATGTCACCCTATGCTCCTCCCTCTTGTTAAAATACGTATTCACCACAGCCATATCCATCCTTTTCACAAAATCCACTACCATCTGACCTTCTGCATTCCTTTGTTTAACACCATACCTACCCATCACTTCCTCATCGCCACTGTTCCCTTCACCAACATATTCCTTAGTTTATATAATATACAGCAATATATAGTGGGTATAAAAACTGTACACACCACTGTTAAAATGCCTTAGTCCAGAAACAAATTTGCTGTATCCAAGACTGTAAGCTTCTGAGCCACCCAAGCCTCTCTGTGTCGGAGGGAAGCCTTCTAGCATGTCAGTGGGAGTGATAAGCACTTGGTAGCCTATCTACCACAAGAGGAACAGTTTCTGGCCCAGAAATTGTAGTTTATTGGCCATTTGGGCAGCTTTTTCCATCTCCTTCAACTTTCTGGTTTAAAAGCCTGCATTTGCACTTGTTTCCCGCCTTTCCTGTAGCTAGTCTAGTCCAGATACAGTTTTGCTGTATCCAGGACTGTTTGTAAGCTTTTGAGCCACCCAAGCCTTTCGGGGTTGAGGGAAGCTTTCTAGCTTATCAGTGGGAGTGATAAGCACTAGGGAACCTATCTACAACAAGTGGAGTGGTTTCTGGCCCAGAAATTGTAGTTTATAGGCAGAGCACTCTTTCCAACTCTTTCAACTTTCTGGTTTAAAAGACCGCATTTGCACTTGTCTCCCACCTTTCCTGTAACTAGTCTAGTCTGGAAACAGATTTGCTATATCCAAGACTGTCTGTAAGCTTCTGAGCCCCCAAGCCTCTCTGTGTTGGAGGGAAAACTTCTAGCTTGTCAGTGGGAGTGATAAGCACTAGGAAGCCTACCTACCACAAGAGGAGTGGTTTCTGGCCCAGAAATTGTAGTTTATTGGCAGTTTGGGCAGTTTTTTTCCATCTCCTTAACATTTCTGGTCTAAAAGCCCGTGTTTGTGCTATTCCCGCCTTTCCTGTAACTAGTCTAGTCCACATACAGATTTGCTGTATCCATGACTGCATGTAAGCTTCTGAGCCCCCCCAAGCCTGTGTTGAGGGAAGCCTTCTAGCTTATCAGTGGGAGTGGTAAGCACTAGGTATCCTATCTACCACAAGAGGAGTAGCTTCTGCCCAGAAATTGTAGTTTACTGGCTGCTTGAACACGTTTTTCCATCTCCTTCAACTTTCTAGTTTAAAAGCCCACATCTGCACTTGTTTCCCACCTTTCCTATAACTAGTCTAGTCCAGATACAGATTTGCTGTATCTAAGACTGTTTGTATGCTTCTGAGCCACCCAAGCCTCTCTGTGTTGGAGGGAAACCTTCTAGCTTATCAGTGGGAGTGGTAAACGCTAGGTAGCCTATCTACCAGAAGAGGAGTAGTTTCTGGCCCAGAATTTGTAGTTTTTTGGCCGTTTGGGCATTTTTTCCATATCTTTCAACATTCTGATTTAAAAGCCCACAATGAGCTTGTTTCCTGCCTGTCCTGTATCTAATCTAGTCCAGATACAGATTTGCTGTATGCAGGACTGTTTGTAAGCTTCAGAGAGGTGTCAAAGTCTGCTGTTCAAATGTTCCCTTAGATCTGCTAGTTCTCTCCTCTCCTGCACTTTTACTAGCTTATTAGTCTAGCACTTTACCATACAGGCTACTTGTAGCAATTATTTTAGCACACAAAAGTGCTACCAACACTAAACGTTCTACAAGGAAACACCTCCAGTACTTATTATTAATGCCCAACCCTCCAGGCATGTCTAAAGGTCAGTTCCCTGTGCTTTCTCCTATTAACCTGGTGAACTTGGGCATCCTGAGGCAATGTAGCAACTGCCTCATGTACACCAACAATCCTCTACTCATACCTCCCAACACTCAAGACTTGTGAGAGATGCAGTTATATATCCAAACTGGAAGCCTTGCACTCTACAGCCAAAACCGGAATAGCTGGTCAAGAGGAGAAGGTCAACACTTGCACCACACCACATGGAACACGTAACCCTCCAGAACACACACCAGCAATGCCTTCACATAAAAACACAAACTACACACCTTCGCGGAAGCTCTCAATAAATATCTACTCAAACAGCAGAGACCTCCAAGGCAGAAACGCACTCTACCACAACAGAACTAATGATGAGACACAAAACTCTCCTGAACAGTGTGCCCCTCAACCAAAGCCCCTAAGGCAGAACAGCATACCCAGCATACTAGTCATAGGTGACTCAATAGTGAGGCACACTGATGCCCCACTCACTAGGTTGAATAAGGAGAAAGTAAAAGTCAGCTGCTTGTCAGGTGCCAGGATCCACCATATAACGCACACACTCAGGTACCTCAACAGGTACAAATATGACTGTCACTGTACACGTTGGTGTGAATGACCTGAGACCTACCTCCCTGGACTACATGAAAAGAGACATGGAGGAGCTCTCGGATTATGTAGCCCAGGCGGGTAAGACCCTAGCCCTGAGCATCATCCTAACATCACCCAGAATGATACCACAGTACAAGCAGAAAATGATGGATTTCAACAATTGGCTAAGTTTCTGGTTCCATTCTAAGGGGATCCAGTATCTGTCTACCTGGGATGGCATGACTGACGGACCTCGATGCTTTGCCAGAGATGGCCTGCATCTGTCTCCCCCGGGCTTCTGGATACTGGCCAAGGCTCTTGCCAACCCTACAGTGCCTTTTTTAGGCAGTGTTGCAAAGACCAAATTACCACCATAACAGCTACAAACAAATGCAATCTGAGGGTCAAGCTGCTCAATGCTAGAAGTCTAAATCTCAAAATGCACTCGCTCGAAGCAAGCCCCAAAATGAAGAATATCAACATTTGTGCTGTAACAGAGACCTGGTCCAAGGCAGCAGAAAGCACCCCTGCACTACCAGGCTAAACCTCATTCCACATCTTTCAGCCCCAGAATATGGACTAAAGCTCCAAAGGTGGTGGTGCTTCCATATTTATAAAGGATGTGTACACCTGCAGACTGGTAGCCCAACATAACGCATCAGAGATACTTCAGATGCAGCTAACATTGGGTAAGACAGTGATTCAGGTCGTACCCTGTTACAGGTCCCCAACCATGTCCCAAAACACTCACTCCACGTTCCAAAGCACCCTGGAGAATATTAGGGTCCATCCTAACACACACATACTGGGTGACTTCAACTATCCCTCCATTAACTGGGAAAACTACTCATGTACCAATACACTTGCCCAATGTTTCTTGGAATTCATTAACTCCAATTACCTGGACCAGCTCATTCTTACCCCCACTAGAGGTAGCAATTTCCTTGACCTGGTCATTACTAACATGGGCGACCACTGCTCTACACCAATAGTCAACTTCTTGGTTAGAGCAGACAACAAACTAATCACCTTGGAAATCCTCATTTCCCCCCCCCATCTCGCCATACCCAACAGAACCAAGATGCTCTCCTCCAAAAAAAGGAAGCCAAACTGGTGGTCACCTGCCGTAAACAAACTTTACAATGGGAGGAGGAAACTAATACGGAATAAGGTGAAGTCCCAAGACTGGAAAAACTCCTTAATCAGCCTCAACAAAAAAAGTTGAGATCTTTCATCAAATTCTCTAAAGCTAGCTATGAAAACAGAATTGCAGAAGATAGTAAAGACAACCACAAGGCTTTCTACAGTTATGTAAAGAACCTCCATGACAATACCTCAATTTGCTGTGAGCTACTGCACAATAGTACCTCCTATACTGAGCCAACAGATATTGCCAATATACTGGTCGACAGATTCAGAGCCAACCTTACCCCCCCTCCCTCCCACACACCAAAGGACCAATCACAATATCAGTAGATTGCCAGGCACCCAGTATTACTGCAGCACAGCTTACAACAGAACTGTA
The DNA here is from genome assembly GCF_019279795.1 of Protopterus annectens. Taxonomy (NCBI): domain Eukaryota; kingdom Metazoa; phylum Chordata; order Ceratodontiformes; family Protopteridae; genus Protopterus; species Protopterus annectens. The sequence goes on from NC_056737.1 coordinate 80,274,430, forward strand.
CAAGGTAAACAATACAGCTTCTATGGGACCTGACAATAGCTCTGGCTGTGTTCTACATGAAATACAGAGTGAACTGGCACCTCAACTGTGTGCCCTGTTCAATCACAGCCTCACCTCAGGCTTTGTCCCTGCCGAATGGAGCACTGCTGTAGTCATCCCTCTCCACAAAGGAGGAGCGACTACAGACCCTGGGAACTATTACCCCATTAGCCTGACAAGTCTTATATGCAAAGCTGGGGAATGCATCATCATGGACCTAATAAACAAGGATACAGGGAATCTCCAAACACTGGATCCCACACAGTTTGGTTTGCTGAAGGGTAGGTCATGCCAGCTCAACTTGGAAAACTTCTCTGAGTCAGTCACCAGAGCTGTGGATGAAGGCAAGGTGGTTCATACAGCCTACCTTGATCTGGCCAAGGTCTTTGATAACATCCCCCACTCAGGAATCATAGAAAAACTCACTAAGCTAGGCATCAACCTCTATATGAATAGGTGGGTTGCAAACTGGCTCACAGCTAGAACCCACAGTGTGAAACTTGCAGACCCTAAATCAGACTGCCAACCAGTCATGAGTGGAGTCCCACAGGGATGCATCCTGGGTCCTCTCCTGTTTGGTATCTACTTCTCAAAAGTCCAGTCCAACACGAAAGGACTCTGGCTGACAAAGTTTGCAGATGATTGTAAGTTGGGAGCCATTATTAACTCCCCAAGTGATGTTGACATCCTACAGAAAGGCCTCGCTGAGACCAATGACTGATATCAGAACCATGGCTTTAAGCTCAATGCCAAACAATGTGTCATCGCCTTTGGGAAAAACCCAGTTCCCATGAATAACCACATCAATGGTAGTCCACTGAACATAGAAGGTGTTATAAGAGATCTGGGAACACAGGTTGACAGCAACCTCTCCTTTGACCACCACACTGCCACTGTGGTCAAGTCCTTCTATCTGGCACATCTCATTACTAAGGGTTTTGCATCCACGAAGAAAGAGGTCATTGTCTCCCTCTTCTCTTCCCTCATTAGGTCAACCATCGTGTACAATGCCCCATTTGGCATGTACCTCACTAGACACCTGCCACAACTGGAGAGACCGCAAAAGTACTTCACAAAGAGGATCCTAGACCTTAACCACTTGTCCTATATGGAAAGACTCAAAAAACTCCAACTATTGTCTGTCTCATATCGCCTACTTAGAGGCGAACTCTACTTGACTTATAAAGTCATGTTTGACCCAGCTCTGTTAGAAATGGCTCATCTAAAGAAATCCCAGTGCCTCTGCAACACACGCTCCAGAGACCTCAACCTCATTACCACAATCAAGAGAACATACTAGAGGGACAGGTTCATAAACCAGAGACTGCCCATGCTATGGAATAGACTTCCCATACATGACAAGCACAGCACCATGCTGACCCTCTTCAAGAGAAATCATGATGAGTGGATGGAAATAGAAAATTCAGTCCGGGGATAAATGCAGTGGCTCTACTCAACAGAGGCACTGAGAACTAAGGTCAGGTGGAACGATGCCAGGGTAATCCTATGGCTAGGCCCCAGAGCCATTAGCCTAGTACACACCTATGAACCTATAAAGTGGTTGCATAAGTGTGCACACCCTTAAACTAATACTTTGTTGAAGCACCTTTTGATTTAATTACAGCATTCAATCTTCTTGGGTAAGAGTCTTTCAGCGTGGCGCATCTTGACTTGGCAATATTTGCCCACTCTTCCTTGCAAAAGCACTCCAAATCTATCAGACTGCAAATGCCTCTGTTGTGCACTGCCCTCATCAGGCCACCCCAGAGATTTTCTATTGGATTTAGGTCTGGGCTCTGGCTGGGCCATTCCAAAACTTTTTCTTTTTTTCTTTTTTGAGAACATTTAAAAAACCACTGTTGTGAAAACTTCAAAACTAGCATCCCAAATTTGGGAAAAATGATTTTTAACTTTTAAAATTTCCAAATTTA
>NC_056737.1:80276899-80291899 GCF_019279795.1 Protopterus annectens
TCTGTATTAAAAAGAAGGGCCTAGGAGAGGTTATTCTGCTTTAACAAATGCCCCCAGGGACACAGTTGGGATCCCAGGGCCGTATTTTCTGTTTCCCATCCAGTCATCCTGGTTCCTTTTTTAAAAGAGGGGCCAGAGAGGTACTCATTGCTTAACATTGAGTGGAAGTCCATTCCTGACAGATGGGGGACAAGTCTTTGGGACACACCCTATCCCACCAACAAGTTCTATTAATGTTAGACCAGTGTTGAAGGCTCTTGCTTTTTGGAGTTGTTATGAGTGGAGTCGGTCTTTATGGGTATGCAGGAACTCCGTCACAAGGCTGGGTCTGGAAATGGCCTTGTATGCCAGACACAGGTCACCTCTGAGCACAGTCTGTATGAGACTGAGACTATAGAGGGACAGGGGTTTTAGCGAAATATCTGTATAGGATAGGTGAAGCTAGACCCTGGATTTTCCTGGGAGTCAGGAACCTCTGTTGTTTCTCAAACTGCTGTGGCCATGTAGCTATTGTCAGGGTACATGCCAAAGGGGCATTGTAATTCTATAATGGGTCTGATAAGAGAGGAGTACAGGGGATGTTTTGACCAACTTGTTCCTGGATGAAACACCCTTATTTTATGAGGTGAGCCATATAGAAAGCCTTCCGTATAACAGAGGCAGTGTCATGGTCAAATGTCAGGTTGCTATCAACCTGTGTGCCTAAGTCCTTCACAACTGATTGCATGCTTAATACATTGTTATTAATCTGATAATTAGTAGGGATGCCATTTTCTGCAAAGAGGATAATGATGCATTTCCTGGCATTCAGTTTGAGGCCATACTTCTGACAGCAGTCATTAGTTTGGGTAAGGCCCTCTTGGATGATCTTCACATCACTAGGGGAATTTAATAAAGCACCCAGCTTGCAGTCATCTGCAAACCTTGTCAGCCACAGACCACTGGTTTTGGCTTGCACCTCAGAAAAGTATATCCCAATCAGAAGAGGCCCCAAGACCGATCCTTGGGGTACACCGCTCATTACTGGTCTACTAGAGGTGGCTTTCCCTACTTTGACTGAGTGAGCCAGTTAGCTACCCATCTGGTAACATACAAGTTGATGCCTAGCTGGGAGAGTTTATCTTATTATGCCCAAGTGAGGAATAGTGTCAAAGGCTTTGGCGAGGTCAACGTAGGTGCTGTGCACTGTCTTCCCCTCATCCATGTCTTTGGTGACTGTCTCAAAGAAGTTAACCAAATTTAACAGGCATGATCTCCCTTTGACAAAATAAAACTGTGTGGGGTCAAGCTTTTGGAACTTGCCAATGTCCTTGTTTATAAGGTCCATGATGATGCGTTCCATGGCCTTCCAGACCCGGCTAGTTAGGCTGATGGGCCTATAATTGCCTGGGTCAGTGGAAGCTCCACCTTTGTGTAGAGGGATGACAGTTGCTATCCTCCATTCAGCTGGGATGAAGCTGGTGCTCAGGCTTTGGTTGAATAGGGTGTCTAATGGAGCTGAGAGCTCATGCCTGAGTTCATGCAGGATGCAGCCAGGGATGTTATCAGGTCCCATGGAGACCATACTTTTTGCATTTGAGAGGGCAGGTACTGGGGATGTCTTGCTTTACTGATGGGGGAAAGGGGGGTGAAGTTTTCACTGAACCTGCCTGCCAGCAGGTTGGCTATATCTGTGGAGTTTGTGTATTATGCGCAATATGTATATGCTCAGAACACATTATTGATTACATTTAGAGGTAGTTACACAAATGAGGGTGTGGATAACAGAGTAGGACAGTACAGTAATGTGATGCAGGCTAGTCAGCACCCAGATGTACTAAAAATATAATTCCACATTGTAGGATAACAGCAGAACTGTTTGTATTGTTGAGAAAGTGAAATGACAGAAAACTATGTATACAGCGTATGAATGTTTTACTACCTGGCATAATATTATTGTACTCCATAATAAGTCACTATGGCTACATTACCCTTTAATGTTTAACTGACCCTCAGCGTTATGTCAGACATTTGCATAGACCTAAAATGTATCAACACACTGACCATACCTTGTGTGTACTGTTGCGGACATTTGACAAGGTGATGGCAGTCCTATCCTTGGACTGAGACAACATGTCCTTGTTTTCATTTGATGCATTCAGGATTGGGGTATAGCACTGTAGGGCTTATCATCAATGCATAGCAATGAGAGCATCTCCAGAGGTGACATACTGAGTGGGAACACTGTTCTGTCACTGGCATGAGGTATGCAGTCTAGCTGTCTAGACAATACACTTTGTTTCAGTAGAATATTTCTCATTCAGGCCTGGGGTGTGTTTGTATGGTTTGGATCATCCAGAAGTGTACTGGCAGGCCTTATGTAAATGTTGTTGCTCCCTCATGTCCTGCCAAGTCTTCCAAGATGACGGTACTGCATCTGTATAAGTTTTTAGGTTTTGTTACTTCTCTGTACTAAACACTGTGTTATGTGATGCTATCATGTAACCGATGTACAGACGTGATTAATAGGTCTGTGAATCATATCTGCATTATTAGATATGTATCATATCTAAAATTTATAGACATTCAAAAATGCCTAGAATTTCAAGTATGTCAGTAAATACTACCTAAGAGGATGTTATTTTCAAACCACATGAATATAAATGTAGATTGTGTTACATACATGCATGCATACGCCATACATAGAAAAGTGTAGAATCAGGGTGTGTATCATAAGCTGTGAACAGAATATTGTCGCGAGTCAAATAGCTTAGCAGAACAAAATCACAGTTCAAAGACAAAAATCCAAGATTTATTAATACAAACAAAGAGAACTTTGCAGTGGTAGCGCTGTACCCAACGCTTCCATCAGACATCGGAATTACAACGTGGAAAGCGCTTACCACTGCAGTTCTTGTTTCATATGGTCCTATTCTTAAATCTTGGATTTTATCTATTTGAACTGTATTTGTTCATTCGCTTATCGTTGGATATTTGCATACTTGGACAATATTCTGTCTTCACAGCTTATGGTGCACACCTCTGATTTTGCTGCATTTGTGTTCTTTTTTCGTCGAGGGTACTTTACCTGGCAAATACTGGTTCTTTGTTTCTACATAGAAAAGTAGCTATTTGTCAAAATATAGGGTTATAGATGGCATGAGATTTTTGGTTGCAGCACTTACTTTTTACTGCCTTAGTAAAAGTACCCCTGTAATTACCTACTATAATATACTAGGAATGGTACTGAAAAGTATATGGTGAAATGTATAGACTGCATTTGCTTCAGCTTTCAAATGCTAATCAGTGTAAATTAACTGTACTGCAGTCAAACAGACAGGAATGATGTGAAACTTGAAAACATTTTTCCACAGTGAATGATGGAAAGAAGTGAGAAAAGAAATCCAGTAGGCTGGAATCACTATTAGACAAATAGTTATGGTGTGATTTCGGAAGGACAACATAGAACATCAGTTAATGAGAAAATACTAGATTCAGTTCCAAAGCTGCATGACATTTTTATAGAAAAGATGCAAAATATTTTATTATTTTAGAATATTTGGACATTTGTTAGTCAACATGTTTCTTTGCAAGGCACAAAGCAGTGCTGTGCTGTAAAATGAGGGAAATACGTATGACTATAAAAGTGCACCTACATTATCTCACACACACACACACGCAACACTAAGAATACACTGTATGAAAAATTATTGATAGTGGAGGGAAAAACATTTGTGGCAACAAGCATGAAAAATACTATTGCCTAGGCTTGAATACTTATTTGCAAAAGCAAGTACATAGTAAAGTAGCTATCACTTCATTGCTAAAGAGGCTCCAGATCTATGTGTGACAAGAAGATAGCATCTCTAGCTGAGTAAAATCCAGTCATTCAGCTAATCTAATTGCTCATGAGTGGGGGAAGGAAAATACAAAAGGACAAACTGCAGCTGCAAGTTCTAAGCATTTCCTCTAAAACCCCCCACTGAGAGTTTGTGTAATCTGACCTGCAGTATGCTAAAAAGGCTATTTGAAAACCTTGCCTCTAGCTGAACATGTGACTTACAGAGTACTAAAATGTAAACAAACTCCTCTAGCAAAAAATCTGAGCCAGTGCCCCTTTAAGGTGCTTGAGATCTGTTGTATGATGCATGCTTTGGGGCAAGCAAAGAAGTGAGGTAATCAGGGCTACTGCCTTGAGCCTTCCACTAGCTTGCCCCAATCTTTACCCATCAAACCCAGTAGGAAACTCTTTTTGATCTATAAGTTATTTTAAACAACTCTGTTCTTACTATAAATTTTACTAACCTTAACTATCATTCTAACCCCTCACCCCTTTAAAACTACCCCACTAGTGTTTTTTCTTTCCCTTTATTAAATCTTTCAACCTAACACTACCCTTCTAGTGATCTTTTCCTTCCTTAACATATTTAAAAAGGTGTGTGTGTATATATATCTATATCTATATACATATATATATATATATATATATATATATATATATATATGGGTCTACTTCATTTGATCGAAAGACCATTTGACCTAAACTCATTTGACCGAAAACCAGTATTCAAGGCAAATAACAGGGATTTGTCCCCCTCCCCAATGTCATGCGACCCTGGAGTTGGTATATGTAGTTGGGGGGGTGCAACCCCCCACCTATTTTCATTTAAAATCTGTACTTTTTGCTTTATTTTCTTCTTTTAAAGGAAACTAGGTGGGGGGCTTCGTCCTCCACACCCTCCCTAACTATATATACTAACTCCAGGGTCGCACGACATTGGGGAGGGGGACAAATCCCAGTTTTATGCCTTGAATACTGGTTTTCGATCAAATTAAATTTTGATCAAATGGGTTTAGGTCAAATGGTCTTTCGATCAAATGAGGTAGACCCGTATATATATATATATATATATATATATATATATATATATATATATATATATATATAGTCTTGCAAATTACTGTTTTTTTTGTGTATGATAGTGTAATTTCCCACAATTTGTCTGCTTCTCATTTTGTTATATAGGTTTATAGGTTCATAGGTTCATACTAGGCTATCTGCCCTGGGGCAATTATAAGCCTAGCCCGATTCTGTATGGCTTACGCCACCCCTTGATTTGAGTATACTGTGCCCTTTTTAAGGTGTAGTTTACTGTGCCTCTGTCTAATAGTGACATGGGAGTAATCCCTGGGACAAACCTACGATCCCCCATCCACCTATTGAGATTCTTCTTGAAGAAATTCAGTGAGGTGCTCTGCCTCACATGAACTGGAATTCTATTCCAGAGCGAAGGGAGCCCCTGGGTTATGAACCTGTCCCTCCAGCAAGTTCTATTTATTTCTGTGCTGAGGTTCAAGTCCCTCGAGCGTGTGGCTCTAAGGGATTTAGATTTACTGAGGTGGAGCATGTCCATTAATTCTGGATTTGACATAGCTTTGTATGTCAGGCATAGATCGCCTCGAAGTAGGCGGTATGCAACTGAGTAGAGCTGGAGTTTTTTTAACTGAGCAGCATATGGCATCTGTTTGAGACCCTTGATCCTCTTGGTGAGATACTTTTGGGGTCTTTCTAATTGCTGCAGGTGTCGGGTAAGGTACATCCCAAAAGGGGCATTGTATTCTATGATAGGCCTGATGAGGGATGAATAAAGGGGCATGATTACCTCTCTTGATCTAGATGTGAAACCCTTCGTGATGAGGTGGGCTATGTAGAAGGTCTTTCTAACCACTTTGGCAATGTGGTTTTCAAAGGAGAGATTGCTATCAACTTGGGTCCCCAGGTCCCTAATAACTTTCTCTGTACTTAATGGGTTTCCGCTTTTGTGGTAATTTGTGGGCACATTGTTTTTGCCAAAGGGTATGACTATACATTTTTTGGCATTTAGCTTTAAACCATGGCGCTCGCACCAGTTATCTGTCTCTGTGAGACCTTTTTGAAGGATGTTTGTGTCAGCTGGAGAGTTGATTATGGCACCCAGTTTGCAGTCGTCTGCGAATTTGGTGATCCATAGTCCTCCCACGTTTGCCTGTACCTCGGAAAAGTATATACCGAACAAGAGTGGTCCCAGGACAGAACCCTGTGGGACGCCACTTGTGACCAGTTTCGAGTCTGACATGGCTCCAGCAACTCTCACTCTGTGGGTTCTGTCTTTGAGCCAGTTTGCGACCCATCTTGTGACATAGGGGTTTATATTTAAGCTGGATAGCTTATCTATGATGCCCGAGTGGGGTATTGTGTCAAATGCCTTTGCAAGGTCCAGATAGGCTGTGTGGACTACCTTCATCTATGGCTTTGGTGACTGTTTCGAAGAAGTCAACCAGGTTCAAAAGCAGGATCTGCCCTTGACAAAGCCGAACTGGGTAGGATCTAGTGTCTGTAGGTCCCCAATGTCTTTGTTTATGAGCTCCATGATGATCCTCTCCATAGCCTTGCAGACTAAGCTAGTCAGGCTTATGGGGCGATAGTTTCCAGGGTCCGTAGAGGCTCCACCTTTGTGGAGTGGGACCACTGTTGCTGTACGCCATTCTGTGGGCACATATCCTGTAGTGAGGCTGAGATTGTATAGCTGTTTTATTTGAGGGATTAGTTCCTCTTGGAGTTCATGTAGGACGCAACCTGGGACACCATCTGGTCCCATGGAAGCAGTGTTTTTTGCTTTGGAGAGGGCAGCCTTCACCTGAGCATCAGAGATGTTTGGGAGGCAGCCCTCTGCTGGGATAGATACTTGCTCTTTTGGGTGGTGGGGGGAGAAGTTTGCACTGAACCTGTCTGCCAGGATATTGGCGATGTCTGTGGGTTCAGTGTATTTTTTGTCGTTTAGAATCAACTCAGAACAAGTCTGGGAGTTGCATCCCAGGTTTCTAACATAACTGAAAAAAGCCTTATGATTGTCTTTGGTGTCCTGTGCAATTTTTCTCTCGAAGCTGGCCTTGGAGGATTTTATGAGAGATTGTAATTTTTTGCTAGTACCGATCAGAGATGCCTTCCCTAGTAGAGATTTTGCTCTATCATGTAGTAGCTTCCTCCTTCTGTTGTACAGTTTATTTATGGCAGGGGTCCACCAGACTGGACGCCGGCCTTTGGATGATTGGGTCTTGGTTTTGTTTGGGATAGCATGATCCATGCATTCCTGGAGATGTCCGTAGAATGCGTTTATATAGGATTCTGCAGTTTGGGCCGTAGTTTCCACTGGCCCTGGGGCCTTGAAGGATTCCACTTTGGTTTTGAGAAGTGAGAAGTTCGCTTTTGAGAAGTTTTTCACTGTGGTTTTCTGGGCTGGGGGTGGGGTCGGGATGTGGACATCCAGTGAAATTAATTTATGGTCTGATCTTACCAGTGAGGGATATACTTCTGGTGTGGAGCATAGAGTCCCCATGTTGGTAATGATCAGGTCTAGTATCTTGCCCCCTCTTGTGGGAGTGGTGACTAGTTGTTCCATAGCATTTGAGTTTATAATTTCCAGGAACCTTTGGGCTAAGGTGCTGGGGCTTGAGTAGTGCTCCCAGTCAATGTTTGGGTAGTTGAAGTCGCCCATTATAATGGTGTTTGGAGAGATCTTCATGTTCTCCAATGTTTTCAGGAAAGCCGAGTGGGATTCCTGACTTTGAGAGGGTGGTCTGTAGGATGCTATAAACTGAAAAGCAGTCTTGCCCACTGTTAGTTGCACATGGATGGTCTCCGATACTTCGTGCAATGCCATTAACCTGGAGGTGTGGATATCCTTGATAAATATGGAAACTCCCTCCTTTGTGGTTCGGTCCGGGTTTTGGGGCCGAAAAGCATGATATGAGGTATAGCCTGGTAGTGCTGGGGTGCTCTCTGGAGCCTTGAACCAGGTTTCTGTCACTGCACAGATATCGATGTTCTCCATACTGAGGAGAGCTTCGAGTGCGTGCATCTTGAGGTTAAGACTTCTGGCATTTAGCAGCATTACCCTTAGTTTCTTGTTCCTTGTGCTGTCTATGGGGGTGGGTTTGACTTTTGAGCCTTGCCTAAAAAAGGCACTATGGGGATGGCAAGAGCCTTTGCCAATATCCGAAAGCCCAGTGGTATTGTACTGTAATTTCTGTAAGTTCTTGTAAAATACTGTGCAGTCATAATGTGTTTCTGGAGCTTTTTTCCTCTGGGCCTCTGCTGAAAATGGGGTCTTTCCCAGTCAACAAATGTCAGTCAATAAATAAATAAATTAATAAATAAAGTCAAATATCCCCAGTGGCAGAGAAGGTCAAGGAGAACAGACTATAATGATTTGGTTGCAAGTGCAGGAAAACAGACCTTTTGGTAAAGGATATTTGGGAGAGAGAAGAAAAGGAAGGTGAGATGAGATGTGGATGCCCTGCCAAGAAATGGTTTGATTGTGTGACAGAAGACCTATAACTGTCTAGCATGACTGTTGAAGAAAGTAGGAGAGTGGCTGGTCATGACAGTTAACTTGAAACTCTGACCCTATTAAAAATGGGAAAACGGGAGTTGATAAGTTCCACAGGATGTATGCTGTTAATTGTTTCATTTTACTCTTAGTAGTTTTTGAGGAAAGGGAAAATATTCAAAAAACATGTTTACTTTATTTCCTACATTTGAAATCCTGTTGATATTGTGCCACAACAGTTTTGCTTTGTTTTGTAAATTTCTTCTAGAAGTTTAATTTCATAAAAAAGTGTGCTATTTGGTGTACCTATTTGCTTCAAAATATTGTTGCTTTTACCTTTCTTTGTTCTTGTTCTATAATAGGTTCATAGATTAGTACTAAGCTAACTGCCCTTGCGAGCCATTTTAAGCTTAGCCAATTATCCTTTGTGAGACTCAAACCCTGCACCTTGTGTTTGCAAGGCAAACACTTTAACCATTAGGTCACCGTCCCAACCCCCATGGTTTTCTTATATCAGTGTAGCCTGCCGGATACTTGGTTATAATTTTAAGCTGCACAATTTGCTGTCTCATCTGCAGCTTCTGAATACAAAAGTAAAGGATGAAATTAGCTTCACAGTATCTTTGATGCAGTACCTGTACTTGATTTCAGTGTAATTCTTCACTGCAGCAGAAAGAAATGTTGAAGGGTCTTGTTATTTACAGTGATTTAGAATTTAGATGACTCTGTGTGCTAGACATTCATCTTCTTGGCTGTGGATGAAATCTGGAGTTATTGTTTTGTTATGTGATAGAAAAACCATCAGCTGTTTTACCAATGCTTCATCTCAGTCACTGATTTCCCACATCCATTTTAACCATCCTAGAGTGGAAGCTACCATCCATCTCCCATTCTTTCGAGCCATTTACTTGTGAGTTGTTTCTGGAAGGTGTGTTGGATAGCAGAACACTCAATACAGCATCGCAAATGCTGCTCACAGAGATTTTGAGTTGTAACTTAATTCTGCTTCTGCATACTGGGTAATACTTCCAGTGGGTGTGAATAACTGCATTGTAGGGGAACCACATATGTAATGGCATGCTTCTCATTTGCCATGGCCAACCCATTTGGTTGTTAATACCTCTTTCAGTGGTCTTCATTTTTCAGTGGTGATCCTGACATCAGGTGCAATACCAGCATGCCCAGTCTGCTCTGCCTAATAGAGTTGAGCAGGCGTATGCATTGCTATTCCTGTCCTGTTCCCATTTATTTACTGGATTGTCTTAGTTGTCAGTTGGATCTGGGTTGCTGATCATACTTTAAGGCTTCTTCCCTCTCTGCTGTGGAGATGAGCCAAAATCTGGACTAATTCTAGTTGTACTTGTCTTTATTACCTTTTGAGTTTTCCCTTTCCCCTTCCTGTCTTTTGACACCTTCTCCTGGTATTTTCACAATATGGTTATGGTAGTGTGGAAAATGTGACCTCTATTTAGACTGTTTTGACATATTTCAAGATTTTGTCACTTGCTGTGTAGCTGCTTATGTCTCAATGGCTCTCAGCTGAACACTCATCTGTGTATTTCAGTATGAGTCACTCAAATCTGCTGACTGTGCCTACAAATGCACTTTCTCTGGGGTTGTGTGACCTCAGAGGCAGTATATTTATGGATGTGTGATGTGGGAGCTGCACCCAAACACTTCTTTTAAACTTGCTGCTTTTTACGTGTAGTTAGTTTGGTGAAACTCAAGTAGTCAGTGTTTGAGGTAATGAATTTTGGATGCTTTTTGAAATATCAGCAAAGTATTTTTAATGAAATATATGTTAGCATAAACTTCATAGAATCTGTTTCATCAGCTCACAGTAAGTGCCTTAGTTATGAGAAATTAGCACTGCAGTCAGATTTTGTGCAATTTTTTGCCAATTCCATGGCATTTAGAATTGAAGCCCTAATATTGACACTATAGAGTCCAGCCTGAGAGGGTTAATGTGAGCAGCCAATGCAGGCTTGGTCATCCAGGAAGGCACTGGTGACTTGGTTCCTTGCATCGTTAGCACCCAGTGGAAGCTGGGTGTAACAGAAAGCAACATAAGGTCAGGGACCCATGCAGTGGTGCACCAAGCAATGCTTAGCTAACTGTAATCAGTTCATGTGTGAAGCCACACAGAGGTCATTGGGACAATATTCCAGGTCTTGCTTTGGTTGTTATGAGTGGAGTGCCTCACATATCTAAAACATCCCCTTAACTTGGAAGAGGGTCTTTCCACTGCTTCTCTCACTGTTGTTATTAGCAAACAGTAGAACAGGAGAATAGAAGGGCTAATTGGAGGGAACATGCTGCTGATTGGGAAGGATCAGTGACTTAAAAAGAGACATACAAATCAACGCATTTTGTATAATTTTTTTTTCACTTTCGAAGTGGAATACATTATAGTTGGCCCTTCCCTTCACTCAAAAGCCATGCCCAGCCTCCTTAAGAGAAGGTGTGCAGCTGTCATTTTTTGTTACGTAAAATAATGAAAAATGCTTCATGCCTTTTATTGGGTAATCTTTTCTTTCACTGTAATTTCCTCCATCCTGCCACTGAGCGACAAAGAGCATGTCTTAGAGATTATTACAGCTCCTTTCGATCTTGTGGTCTGCATGAGTTCCTCTCTATAGTCCCAGTTATCCCCTAAACAAAGACCAACCTGGATTAAGGGCCCAACTCTATTTTAGTGCCTTATAACTAGAACTCCCTACTTGGCACGTCCAGGATGCATCTTTCCTTTGCTATACAATTTATTGCTTGACTTGCAGGCCCCCTCCTCCAAGAACTGCACTCATTCGTATGTGCTGTTACTGTCTTTTAGGAACTAAGTGTATTTTTTTACAACAGCGTGGACTTCCTTCAGGCTGGTTCAACCCTAGGGTAGAGTTGCGCAGATATTCTTAAATTTTACCTGTCTTTTTTCCCCGGACGGCACAGTGGTACCATTGTCGCCTCACAGCAAGAGGTTCTCTGGTTCGATTCTTGGCTGGGGTGCCTTCTGTGCGGAGTCTGCATGTCCTCCCTACTTTTGTGTGGATTTCCTCCAGGTGCTCCGGTTTCTTCTCACATTAAAAGACATGAATCTGGAGTGTTTCTCCCCAGGCCTCTACTGAAAATTGGCTTTGTTCCAAGTCAGACTTTCCCAGGTAACAAATGTTAAATAAATAAATAAATAAATAAATAAACTGTGTACCAGTCTGTATGTCTCTGAACATGTTGCAGATATACATGCATGTGACTTCTGTTATGCATGCTGCTATTACTCTTTGGTATATTGTCTTATTTTTCTCATATTGTTCTGCTTGATAAATACCTCTTCATTCTGGGCTCTGAATGAAAAAGATCAGTCAGCTCAGTCCACCTTTCTGGTTTACAAATATAAGTGAATGATTTAGTAAGTGCCTTTAGAGTGTAAATGTGTATCTATTACTGTTGTGATTATATATTGTGTGTGTGTACATGAAGTTATAGCTACTACTGCCATGTACACACATGCACATTATACATGTTGTGGAGATTGTGTTGCAACATATCATTTAATACAAGTGTGTTATCCCATGTGGACTTTAAAATGTATTTGCTGCTTGTAGTAGTGATTTAAGAAGTACCACAGCAGCACTTCATCTTTAAGCTTTAGGATCTGAACAGTCATGGTAATCAAGTTTTTTTTTCCTAGGTAGTTTTCACCCCTCTACCTGCTAACAGTCAAGCCTAACCAGTCAGACTTGAAGCCACTGTTTCCTCCATGTTGGGAAATTCTCCACAATCACAGACTTGAGAGCCATCCGTGTAGACAGTCATTCAAGCCGCTGTAACAGTAAGAGTTACTTTTACCCTTGTTGACATCCCAGTTATAAAGACATTTGTGACAGGGCTAATCCCACCACTTGAGTGTTGGTGTTGGGGAGGGTGAACAAGCAAACCTTGTCATTGTGGAATCCAAACCCTTGGTTGGACACTCACACACATCCGACATGAAGATTATCACCCATCAGTGACTTTTTGAATCTAATATCTACCTGCAGGCCAAGTCTTCCGCATCCTAGCGCCTTGTCCAAGGAGACTGTTGCATTGCATGGCCATCTCCACCATGGTTCTTCCTCAGCATGAGGATGCTCATCCTTTTCCTGTAAACTTCATCAGTCACCCAAGCCAGTAATCAGTGTCAAGTTGTTCACCCACAGTCAGGGCTTTCACTGTGCACTTCTGGAGCTAGTTGATGTTACTTAGATTTAAGCAGTCAGTTCATTACTGTACCCAACTTCACACATTGTTGTATAACTTGTTTTTATGTTGTGAACAGGCAATGGATAATATTGCATCAGCTGCAGATTACTACAAGGAAGTGCTTAAACAAGATAACACCCATGTGGAAGCCATTGCTTGTATTGGTAATAATTACTTCTACTCTGATCAGCCGGAGATAGCCTTGCGATATTACAGGTATGCAGATTTATGTCATTGTCCCCCTCCTCCCATGTGCATACTGCAAAATCTGTTTTTGGTGTTTCACCAGAAGGCATATGGTGCTATATGATATTAACATACTTCAGGCATAAAGGTACAAGACATCATGAGGTTACTCATGCACTCACTGCTTAGTGGTTATATTAATTATCATATCCTGCTGCTAAGTTTTTATTAATAGGAGTAAAGAAGTTCATATTGACAACATTTCTGATGTCAGCATGATCAGCAAGTGTTTTGCAATTCTTATATAAAATGAAGGATGTAATTTGTCTCATTCTGTCAGGGCAGTTCATTTTGCTGACGTGTAAGAGGTCCTTGCTACTTTTTGGATTCCAAACCAAAAACAGCAACACTGCGGTAAGCTATGTCCGGAAAAAAAACAATAGGCATGAAAAATAATCAAACACAGAAACACTCCCAACAATTTATTAAAAAAGAAATGTAGTGCAAAGCTGTTGGGCTATCACCTTCTTCTGTGCTAATAATCAACTAATTAAAACACATTCAGTTTATGTTGAAATAAAGTATATCATGTGACACAGCCAACCAGTAAAAGAGTCTAATGTATTAAAACCAGTAGTTACTAAAAAAAAAAAAAACGTAAACATGTTTGTTTCTTAAGTAAAACAGGTTTCAAGCTAACTGTATTATTTAGCCTGCGGACGTATCTGCTTTAAGTCTCAATATCCAAGCATATTCATGATTTTCTAAAACATTGTCACCCCCCTCTAATATTTTTTACAAACAACACTAATAGCCCTGAATCTAAATTGCTGAGTAAAATCATTCTTCGCAATGTGCTTTGCTAACGGATTTGTTAAAATACTTCTCCTTATGTCAGACTTGTGCTGTATAACACGTTCTTTAAACTTACGGCTACATTTTCCAACATAAAATGATAAGAATTTTAAGCACGTAGCTAAATAAACAACATAAGGTGTATTGCATGTAGCATAGCAACAAAATTTAAAGTTTTTTTTCCTGTTATTGGATGCAAAAATTAAGTATAATTAATAATGCCTTTGCAACAGCTGCAGTCATAACAGGGGAATGTTCCCTGTTTCTTATTAACATTAACAACTTTCTCTGTTTTCATGTCCTTGTAACATAACCTTCTCTCTACATTTTTTCCAGTCCTGTATGCAAACCTTGGTTCATCCTCTAAAATTTGCTTCACCTCAGGCAAAGTCATTAAAATTTTCCGGTTCTTTGGTTTTACTTTCTGTACATCTCTTGTTCTGTTGTTAAAAGTAGTCACATATCTAAGTCTGTTATTATTTGATGGTGCATTTCTACTTATTTCTGACGTAACATCCCTTGTCATGTTAAGAAAAAAAAAAAAAAAAAAGGTCTCGTCTTCCCCTCTCTGTCACTAATAACACCATTCATAATTGCTTGTACCATGGTTTAATTGTATCTCCTGTCATGGAACTCATTGGCCATCTGCTTTACACATCTGGCCTCATCGGTGTTAATTCTACTAATCCTGGTGAACTGTCCCTTAACAATTCCTGGTCAGCCTATGAGTATATCTATTGGCATGCACCTGCTTCATAAACAAACTTGTTGTATCTTTTGGCTTTTCCCGGTTAGGGGTCGTCACAGCAGAACTCCGGTCTACTAATGATTGGCAGTAGATTTTTACATGCCGAGTTGCCGGCCCTGATGCACAACCTTCAACGAAGGTATGCCTATTCACGCATCTCTCCACACAGAAGACGCTCTAGCTGAGGATCGAACAGGACGTCTTACTGTGAGGCGAGGCGACAACGCTACCACAGCACCACCACCGCAGTGCAAAAATCCCATCTTTCTGTTTAACTGTATATCTAAATAAGTAATTTGCTCGGCAGAATAGGTCATCTTAAATTTTAAGAAGTTAATAGTACATCCAAATATACTACATATCTTATGGTTACTTCATCTCCCCCATATCAAAAACAATAATCCACAAATCATTTATACTGTAAAATATTTGTATTCATAGGATTCCTATCACTGTGCCTTTCATTTCACTGTTCATTTCACATTTCACTGTTCATTGTGCCCCTGTACTCTTTTCTTATCAGGCCCATGATTGAGTACAATGCCCCATTTGGGATGTATCTTACCCGACACCTGCAGCAGTTGGAAAGACCCCAAAAGTTCCTCACCAAGAGGATAAAGGGTCTCA
>NC_056737.1:80294399-80296899 GCF_019279795.1 Protopterus annectens
TGCACCTGTCACCCCTGGGATTCCGGATATTGGCTAAGGCTCTTGCCACCCCCATAGTGCCTTTTTTAGGCAAGGCTCAAATTCTAAACCTACCACCCTAGAAAACAAAAATGGGAAGAAACTGAGGGTAATCCTGCTCAATGCCAGAAGTCTAAATCTAAAAATGCATGCACTCGAGGCCCTTCTCAGTATGGAGAACATCGATGTCTGTGCTGTAACTGAAAGGCTCCTGAGAGCACCCCGGCGCTATTAGGTTTTACCTCATATCATGCGTTCCGGCCCCAAAACCCGGACCACACCACAAAAGGAGGGGGTGTATCCATATTCATAAAGGATACCCACACCTCCAGGTTGGTGGCAACGTCAAGCTTGAAACCATCCAGGTGCAACTAACCATAGGCAAAACTGCTCTACAAATTGTAGCATGCTACAGGCCACCCTCTCAAACTCAGGAACCCCACACAGCCTTCCTGAAGACACTGGAGGGTGTAAATGTATCTCCAAACACCATCATATTGGGTGACTTCAACTACCCGAATATAGACTGGGAACATTACTCAAGCCCTAACTTTCTAGCCCAACGGTTCCTGGAGTTCATAAATTCAAATGCCATGGAACAGCTAGTCACTGTTCCCATGAGAGGAGAAAATATACTAAATCTCATTATCACAAACATGGGGACAAAATGCTCCACACCGGAAGTATATCCCTCATTGGTGAGATCTGATCATAAACTAATCTCACTGGAAATCACATCCCGCCCCACCCCAAACAAAAAGACCACAGTGAAGAACTTCTCTAAAGCAAACTTCACACTACTCAAGACTGGTGTGGTATCCTTCAAGGCCCCTGAGCCAGTGGAAAACACAACCCAAGCAGCCCTTACAAATGCCTTCTATGAACACCTCCAGGACTGCATGGATCAGGCAATCCCAAATAAAACCAAGACTCTTTCCACAAAGGGCAAATGTCCAGTCTGGTGGACCCCAGCCATTAACAAACTTTACAATAAGAGGAGAAAGCTATTACATGATAGAACAAAATCCATAAAAGGGAAGTCACCCCTGATCATTATTAGTAAAAAAATACGAGCACTCATAAAATCAACTAAGGCCAATGTTGAGAGAAAAATTGCCATGGATTCAAAGGACAATCATAAGGCCTTTTTCAGCTATGTTAGGAACCTGGGTGGAAACTCCCAGATATGCTCAGAATTAGTCCAAAATGATACAAAAATCACTGAACCCACAGACATTGCCAACATACTGGCAGACAGGTTCAGTGCAAACTTCACCCCCCCCCTCTCCCCCCTAAAGGAGAGATAACTATCCCAGCGGAGTGCAGCCTCCCAGACATCTCAAAAGCGCAGGTGAAAGCTGCTCTCTCTAAAGCTAAAAACACAGCATCAATGGGACTGGATAGTGTCCCCGGCTGTGTGCTACACGAGCTAAATGAGGAATTAAACCTGCACATAAGGCAACTGTTTAATCTCAGCCTTACCACAAGATACGTGCCCAAGGAGTGGCGTACGGCAACTGTGGTCCCACTCCACAAAGGCAGTGCCTCTATGGACCCTGGTAATTACCACCCCATAAGCTTAACAAGTCTAGTCTGCAAAGCTATGGAGAGGATCATAATGGAGCTCATAAACAAAGATATAGGGGACTTGCAGACATTGGACCCGACCCAGTTTGGCTTCGTCAAGGGCAGATCATGCCTTTTGAACTTGGTCGACTTCTTCGAAACAGTCACCAAGGCCATTGATGGGGGAAAGGCAGTCCATACAGCCTACCTTGACCTTGCAAAGGCTTTCGACACAATACCCCACTTGGGTATTGTAGAAAAACTTACCAGCTTAAATGTAAACCCATATGTCACAAGATGGGTTGCAAACTGGCTTAAGGACAGAACCCACAGGGTTAGAGTTGCTGGTGCTATGTCAGACTCCAAGTCGGTCACAAGTGGTGTCCCACAGGGCTCAGTCCTTGGCCCCCTATTGTTCGGCATCTACTTCTCAGAAGTACAGGCCAACATGGGAGGACTTTGGCTGACAAAGTTTGCAAACGACTGCAAACTGGGCGCCATAGTGGAAAGTGCATCGGACACGGATATCCCTCAGAAGGGACTCACGGAAACAGATAGCTGGTGCCAGAGCCATGGCCTGAAGTTAAGCCAACCAATGTATAGTCATACCCTTCGGGAAAAACAAGGTAACCCCAAGCTACCATTATAGGTGGCAATCCACTAAGCACAGAAGAGGTTATCAGGGACCTGGGGACCCAGGTTGACAGTGGCCTTTCTTTTGACACTCACATTGCTAAAGTGGTTAGAAAGACCTTCTACATTGCCCACCTGATCATGAAGGGATTCACATCCAGATCTAGTGAGGTCATTGTTCTCCTGTACTCTTCACTTATCAGACCAATGATCAAGTACAATGCCCCATTCGGGATGTATCTCACCCGCAGCAGTTGGAGAGACCCCAAAAGTTCCTCACCAA
>NC_056737.1:82369575-82397075 GCF_019279795.1 Protopterus annectens
TAGACTTGCAGAAGATGCTTTTGGGAGCTCTGGAGGGTGAGGTTGGGAGTATAGGGCTGGAGGAGGGTTCCTGTAAGACAGAATGAGCTATGAAAAGTTGGGGTAGTAGGATTTGAAGGAAATTCCAGCCATTGCAGGTTTTTCATAGCTGGGCGGTGGCAAGAGCAGTAGGGTTGGTTAAAGGCAAATCTTGCAGTTTTATTATAGGTGAGTTCTGGTTTCAACAGAAGATTGGATTGGATATTAGGGGCAGTGTAAAGAAGGGTGGGGAGTAGAAATGCTTGTGCAAGAAAGAGCATGGAGACATCTGTGAGGAATTTTTTTATGCCTGTATAGCAGGCCTAACTTGTGATGTGTCTGCTTGATGCACTGCTGAATATGGAGATCGAACTTTAGTTGGTCATCGATAACACCTCCTAGCAATTTGGTGTGGTTCCACTTCAAAACATCTAAAACCCATAACATCTAATTTCATAACACTGAGACCAGAACATCTAAAAACCCATAACACTGAATTTCATAACATCCAACAGTATAAATCACATGAAAATAACAGCAGGGGGGGCTTGATACAGTGGGGTTAGGAAATTATTTTTTTTCCACTGTAGTGCGATCTTAGAGTTGGTATGTTTAATTTACTGTGGGGGGGCTTGCCCCCCTGCATAAACGTAGTAAAAAGTGTGTTTGGTAGTTTAGTGGTGTTATGTGGAGAGGATGTTATTTTCTTGTAGTATGTAGTGTTAGATATTATGATATTCGATGTTATGGGTTTTAGATGTTTTGAGTTTTAGATGTTCTGGTCTCAGTGTTATGAAATTAGATGTTATGGGTTTTAGATGTTTCAAAGTATACCCTTTGGTTTGAGGTTCAACAGACATGATGGTGTTGTTAAGGAAGCAGACAGTAAATGTAGCTTTATGATGTTGGAGAGATTTAGGGAGGAAAAGGAGAAGCTTTGTTTTCTTACAATTAAGTAGCAGTTGGTTGGAATTTAGCCATTTTTCAACTGAGTGCAGAGACTTTTGGGTGTGAGTGTGAAGGTGGGTGATATTGTCGGAGGAGGAGATGATGGTGGAGTCATCAGCATGATAGATGAAAGTGGATAGGAGGAGTGTAGGTCATTAGTAAAGATATTAAATAATAGGGGTCCAAGGATGGAGCCTTGAGGTACCCCAGTTTGTACTGGTAAGAAGGAAGGAAATTTAGATTGCCATTTAACTGCCTAGAATTTGTTGGAGAGAGAGGTGGAGAACCAAGAAAGTGCAGAGTTGGAGAGAATAAGGGTAGCTATTTTTTTATTTTATTTATTTATTTTATTTTACATTTGTTAACTGGGAAAATCCAGTTGGACCAGGTCCATTTTCAGTGGATGCCCGGGGAGAAAAGCTCCACAGTTAACATATAGTAATTAGACAATGAGAAATGCACAGAATGAAAAGACAGCAGATTACTTACAAGTGGAGAGATAGTCACTCAGTCCATCAAGTAAGCATCCAGTCAGATAGTGATGTCTGGGGCTATTCACTAGTGCCCAATGAATAATGTTTTTTTTTTGTCAGTTCTGTTGGGCTCTTGAAGTAGTTGGGTGAATCCATAGAGGTTAATTTGTTTAGTGGGGTTGCTAGAGTTGCAAGCTTGCCAGTGAAGTATTGAGGTTGCCTAATAAAATTGTTTCTTGAGGGGAATTATGATTAAGCCATTGAAGAATTTCTTCTATGATTGGAGAGTTATGTCCAGGAGGAATGCAGCAGCAAAGGATGTTCATTTTTTTATCGGTAGGATAGAGCCTATGGTTTCTGCGTTTTGAAATGTTGGCAAAGGGGTATGAAATGGCTGGAGGTGTATTTTGTTTTTGAATAGGATTGCTACTCCACCCCCTTTCCTACTTTTTCTAGCTAGCCTTACTATTATAATCTGGTGGTAGAATTTCATCGCTAGGGATATGTAGTTTTAGCCAAGACTCGATAATAGGATGTCAGGAGAGTAGTGGGCAATAAAAGCTTGTAGTTCATGGAGCTTTTTGGAAATACTCTAGTGTTGATATTAATGATAAGTAGATCAGATTGAGCTCTGTTGGGGAGGTCAGTGAAGGAGGGTCCTGGGTTTAGGTGTATGTCACCAGTGATGAGGAGTATTTTGCTGAGATTAAAAATGTGTTTGATAGCATAGGTTAAGTTTGAGAGGGATGCATAGACTGCATTCTTATTGATAGCTGGTGATAGGTGGGTGTTAGGAGTGTGTAAAATAATACTATTGTTAAATAGTGTTGGACAGACTTTAAAATATATGTGGGAATTGGTGTGTCTTAAAGTATGTGTTGTGTGGTAGGAGGTGCTGTCTATGGGCAAGCTTGTTTTTATGGATGTAGTGTAGGATAGTGAGGAAGTGAGGGCTAGTAGGAGGAAGGGTAAAAGGATTTGCATTGTAGTTTATCTTGGAAAAGGTTAAAATAGTGTTCCTGTTGTGGGGTGGGGGTGTAATTTGAAAATTCTAATATGGGTATAAGGCAGGGTTTAATTAGGAGGCACTGAAAAGTAGCTAGGACAGATGATTGGTGCTGGAAGTAAGTCAGGTGATTATGGATAGGTATAAGTGTAGGAGTAGTGGGGGTGGGTGAGAATTGGGGGTAGGGTAGGGGAGCAGAGTGAGCCTAAAGGGTAAATGGAGCGGGTACAGACCCCCAGCAGAGGTGAGCACCAAAAAAGTATCAGTGAGTGCAGGTGAGGGCAGGGCACTGATAAGTTTTTTAGTGACTGCTGGTAGTCTGTTATTTAAGTAAGTAGATTGGCAAAGAGTATAAAGATGTCACTTAAATTACACTAGTTTGTTTACTTAATTGAAGGGATTACTAGACCTGGAGAGGGTACTGTAAGGATGGCTAACACCAAGATACCTTAATTATGCTTTAGGTACTGGATAGTAGAGAGAAATTGTGGAGGTTTGCTGCCACCTACTGGGGAAGTTGGAGCATCCCTGCGAGTGTGCACCCTGTCGGGGCTCAAGTATACCTCAACAAAATTGATTTTATTTAAAAATTCTGTAGCGCATATAGGGTTTTTTTCTTTTAAAAAAAAAACACAAGAGCTTACATGCACTTAATGGCACAGAACACGCTTTCTGGGGAGACTAGGTCCACCGCCTTGCTGTTTTCCCACCGGGTTGATTGCTTTCCTGAGCAAGAGGGAGTTTAGACTGTGCTGACTAGAAAAGAAAAGAAGGAAGGGGTAGCGTTATTATCTGATAAGAAGTAGCAGCAACGTTACAGTATGGAAAGTGTGGGTGAATGAGAGAGGTGAGTAGGGTGGAAGAAGTTTAGAGTAGATGTGAAAAACAAAAAAGGTGGCTGATATAGTGCTTGCAGGAGGCTCAGATTCAGAGTGAGGTTTAAGCAAACTGAAAAGCAGTACAACATAACATCACAGTAGCAATGGCAGATAAATGCACAACATCCAAGCAACACATTTCAGATTATGTAGCTCAAGTTATCAGTTTAAACAGTCAGAGAATTGCACAAGATGCGATCGACATGTTAGATTTCGTAGTTCAAGTAATCACTAACAACATTCAAGCAGAGCAAACAGGAAGGCAAGATTAACTAGGTGCATTCAAAAGGCAAGTTTAACAAAGTTTAACATATGCAGTTCCACACTAATATGACTAACCACAGGATGTAAAGTATTTCATATGCTTGCCCATACAGATAATTTAGTGTTGCATAGCTGTGGGTCACTTATGTTACTTTAAAACAAGTCATAGCAGCTAGCAATGTACACCCTTATGTATGGCAGCAGTATTTTACAGGAGAGACATGAACAGAACAGTTGCTGTTAAACGCATTCAGGCTACAAAAATAGCAGTGAGTTATGCACATAAGGCAGAATACCCTAACTGTTTTCCACAAGGACAGTAGCAAACATACAGTACATAGATAAGGTGTGCTACACTTCTTACTTTGCAATTAAAGGCCCTTGCGTTGTAAGGTTAAATCAGGTCAAAGTGCAACATTAAATAGAGTAGTTTCCGAGAATAATTAGGAACAGTAAGTAATAGCAGCAAATGCCTTATCGGCATGTGGAGTACATATGAATCACAGCTCTACACACTATGGCAGTTAGTTTGGATAGAAGCAGTCAGTGGGAAACAGTGTCAAAGGCTTTGGAGACATCCAGAAACAAATATGAGATTAGCTTGTTGTCACGAGAATTTATGATCGAATTAGTGAATGATATTAGAGCAATAGCTTTACTGTGATTTGGGCGGAAGCTATAGTGTGTAAGAAGAATTTCTAGGAAGATGTGATTAAGAAGCTGTTTGTGGATGCACTTTTCAAGAATTTTTGGCAGTTTGATAGAATGGCAGTGAGACTGAAATTTGAGGGGTCAGTTGAGTTGCCACCTTTATATAAGGGTATGACATAGGATTACAGTGTTTTTTTTTTAATTAACTTATTAAGATGGAGATGGATAGCAATATAATTGGCAGCAAGTTTTAGGTATTGAAGAGGTAGGTTATCAGCTGATGGAGAGCATGTTTTAAGTTTGCTAAGGAGTGACTCGATACAAGTTGTGGGGTTGGATTTAAGAGAGAAGGGGGTTTGGTGAGTTGTTGAAGGAGTGTGGTAGGTAATGGTGTCATTTCTGGTTAGATTGTGAATAGAGTCAATGAAGAAGGAGTTAAGAAAGGCAACAGTATCAGTGGAAGAGCTGTTAGGGCATGGATTAGTAGTTTATTTACTGATTGCCAGAATTTTGGGGGCTTGGAGTGAGGATTATGTACAGGTTTTTGGAAAGTTTTTCTTGTTTTTAGTTAAGTTATGAAGCTCTCTGTAGGACTGAAGATCAGTGAAAGTATTAGATTTGTTACCATTTTCCATGCACTCAATCTCTTATGCATAAGGGTATGAGTGGCTTGCATTAGCCAGGGGACATAGTGGTTTTGATTCTTATTTTCCTGATGGGGAACTGTATGTATAGAAAGATGTTGTATAGAAAGATGTTGTTAAATGCCAGGACAGCTTCCTCCAGGGGGAGGTCATACAGGATGGACCAGTTAATTGTACAGAGTGAGTAATTAAAAGCGTCTGGATTAAAGTTTGAGAGCTTACAGCAGTCTTTGTATTGCTTGGATTTGTGTAGTAGGAGTGAGTGTCAAAGTATGAAGGTGGGATGGTGGTCACTTAGGGTATCCTGTAGGGTGGAGAGGTTGTGGTAAGAGTTAGGGTTGGAGGTAAGGGCCCAATCTAGTCTGGAGCCAGAGTTGGTGTGTTTGTTTAGATGAGTGGGGGCAGAGATTAGCTGGGAGAAGCCAAATAGATTAATTGATGTGTTAGGGGAATCAGTATCAAGGTCATTCAATCACTGTTAACATCATCCAAGACAAAAGTTTCATATGAGACAGTCTGTGAGATCCAGGAGAGAAAAAGCTCTAAGATAGGGATGTTGTTTCTTGGGGGGGGGGGTATAGGTGGAGGCAGTTGCTAGTTTCTTGTGATTATTCAGTTTACAGGTGACAATCATAACTTCAGCTGGGTGGAAGTTTAGAAGAATGATTGGTAGAAGGCGGAGGAGAGCTGATTAGAGCATAGAATTGTAACCCCACCACCTTTTTTCTTAATTATGTCTTGCCAGAAGATGTTATAGCCAGGGGGAAGACGTTCTGAGTCATATATGTGAAGCTCAAGCCAGGTTTCATTGAGGGTGAGAATGTCAGGGGTATGTAGGGAGATCCAGGCATGGATTGGGGAGATTTTATTCATGATACTCTGAGTGTTCAAAGATAGAATAGGTAGGATTTTGATTTAAGAGGATGGGAGGCTTTCTGGGGCAGTACCGGGAGTGGAGGTTTAGAGGGTGTGAGGGATGAGCACAGAGAGAGGAGCTGTGGTTAGGTCCCGGGTTGGGATGTGTATCACCTGATAGTAGTAGATTTAAAATGAGTATTTTGAAAGAATTAAAGTGGTTGCATTTGAGGTAGATTTTTGATTTAGTTTTAAGAGGGAGTGTTTGTAGTTGTAATATCTTAATTCCATACAAGGTAATGTTGGAAGGAAGAAAAGGTGATGGGGTTACAGGGAAAGAGTAGGTGGCAGAGAGTTTGGTTTGGAGGTAAGGTGTAGGGTGTATGTGTGTGAGAGTGCATTGATATGAGGTATTGAGGGAGGTAAGTATTAGAATGGGTGAGAGAAGCAGAATAACTAGGAAGCTGTTAGAATATTTAAGATTGGAAGAAACATATTTTGGCATTCTATTTGGAAATAAAGTAGGTTATTGAAATATTACTTGTATGTTAACAGGTGAGGGAGTATGCATAGGTCTTTAATATGATATGCTGATTAAAGTACAGAGGATGTGAAGTTTGATTGGAAGGCTTGGAGGAAGTTGGGTGGGGAAATGGGGGTGTGGTTATTGGGGAAAGAGTATAAGTGCAGTGTATGCAAGAATGGGTGGGAATGGGGGGTAGGGTAGTGGAGTGAGCCAGAGAGAAGCAAGGGTGAACGGAGTGGGTTGGCCAGGTCGCATCAGACTGTAAGCTGAAAAAATAAAGCAGTCAGTGAAACTGTAAGTATCTTTGCAGGAAATAACAGTGGGTTTGCAGTGTCAAGGCATAGACTCAAATATAGTGATAGTGGAATGGGGGGCAGGTTATGGAGAAGAAAAATAGACTGCAGAATCTGGAGCAAAAAATGGTGCCAGTTAAGATAGCATTTAAATGGAGCAATGCGTCATGGGAGAAGGCATGAGAACAGAGTTAAGGGGACAGAGTAGAAGAATAAAAACTAAGAGTAAAACAAAGCTAAATGACACCCCATAGAATAAGAACCAGCAGGTAAGTACTCAGAAAAAAAAACTATCAGTGAGGCTGCAGCAAATCTATTTAAGATGCCATTTATAGGGTCAGTTAAGTATTGGGTGAAAAGTAGTAAGGTAAATAAGGGTAGATTTACAGCTTATAAAGAAAAACAGCTTAAGGGTGTTTGGTACTCCTCCTTAACTTAGCACGGTGGAATCAGAAACTGCTGCAAGCACAATTCCTAATTCCCCCTTCTTCACAAACTCAAAGTACATGGTCCAAGGCTAGGGATCATGCAAAAAGATTAAAGGACTGTTGATGTACTCTTCTCTGCAGAACCCAAAAAGAAGCTGCTGAGGTAAGCTCTGACTTCCCTGACTCCATGCAAGTCTTGGATCTGACAAAAATGGTTTCACCGAATCCTAAAAAGAAAACTACGTCAGACCCTAAGTCCTCAGATCCAGTAACCAAACCCAGGACTGTCTGCTTGGCTTCCTTGGATTCGGTGCCTTCAAGGGTACCCCCTCCCTTCCTGGAGAGGCACTCTAGGCCTTCGTCCTTAGTATCTTCATGTTCTTCAAAAAGCCTAACTGAAGCTGAGGTCACTAGGATGGTGAAGGAGCTGGTTGCAGAACAACTTCAGAAGAGTGCCCTTAGAGTCCTTTCCCATTTTGGATCAGGGACCTCCATCAGTGACCACTCCTCCTCTGAACTGACACTTGGTTTCAGAGTTTTTGGATCTGAGTATTCCAGGCCCATCTGGGTTGGATCCGAGGAAGCTCTGTTCATCGGATCTGACTATGACTGTGAGTTTTTCGATTCTGACTCTTTCGGAGCTCGGCAACTCTCAGAGCCAGGGCTTCTGCATCAGATCCAGGGGGTTGCAGTTGACTTTGAGGTTTTTGGAGCCATCTCTCCTCTCAGAGCTTTGGCGTTCAATAGTTCAGCTCCAGCTTCCTCCTCGGGCTGATAGCCTTTGGGGGAAGGGTGCTGATGGACCAGGAACCTTCTTGTCCTACTCCGTTGGTCTCCTCTTCCCCAAGGTGGTCAGCGTTAGAGGTAGTGAAGAGGGTTTCTTTCTGCACCTTCAGATCATGTAGGCTCTCCCCCTTGGCTCCATCCTTAAATGCTTCTTTCAGTTTGTCTGATGAGACTCACCACTCCACTCCACAGGGACAGCTGGTCCAAAGTTTTCAGACAGCCCATTCAAGGATTCCTTCCTCTCCCGACACTTCTGCAGATCATCCCACTGAGGAAGTCTCTAGGAAGAGGTGGTGGAAGATGAAACACCTAGACTCACCCCAAGTGTCTCTCACCACTAATTCAGACCTCAGTGGTGGAGAAGAGTCCCCCAGATCACCACCTGATGATGTCTCCTTTGGAAACATGCTTGAAATCCTAAAACAAAAGCGTGATTGATCTGTCCAAACCCCTTCTTCTGAGGAGTTTGTATATCTGGAAACTTTCAGGACTGGCCTGTCCACCTCCTTGGTAGCTCCGCCACCTGACAAATTAGTGGACCTAATTTGTCGGAAGGCTTTAAAGGAACCTGACTTGACCAAAGCCATCCCCAAGAGACCAGGTAAGATTATGGCACCGAAAGTAGAAAGGAAGTTTTGGAGAAAGGGTGTATTGGTTGATGCCATGGTTATGGCAGTGGCCATGAAAAAGGAACTTCCAGAGGAGAATTTGACTGTCCTTTCTCCTAATAGAGAGTCTAGGTCAATGGACAGATTGGGGAAGCGAGTGCACACTTCAGTGACTTTTGCCATTTGATCGCTGAATTACTTGGACAATTTTATGATGTTGCAAAGGGGTCTACTCGAGCTTTAAAACTCGTTGGCAAGGACCATGACTGAAGAGATGCTAGCATCTGTGCCCCCTCAGTTGGCTATCTTAAAATCAGTTGTGAACTGTTCTGTAAGACTTATCTCCAGTGCAACAGAAGGTGCCTCAAGGGATGCAGGTTTAGGCATATCCATGAGGAGGCATGCCTGGATTCACCTGTGTCATTTTGGGGAGCCTTTCAAGTGTTCTTTCATCAGTGCTCTGTTTGACAGCTCCTCCGTTTTTGGACCCACTGTTAAGGAAACACTTACCAGGTGTGAGATGGATGGAAAGACTTTGCCTGCCGTTGGAGTGCATTTTGCGACCCCCCCCCCAAAAGAACCTTTTCAAGGAATTAGCGGAGAGGTCGCAAGATGTGGTTCAGAAAATCTCAAGGTCTTTTCCCCGACGCTTGTGGAACCGATTCCCCCAGAGGCAGAGGGGGAAATGTGAACAATAGAAGATACCCTTGTGGCAGAGGAGGCCCACAGAATATAGGATCCAGAGACACTTTCTTTGATAGACCCTATCAGAACTCCTGAAAGGAGGCCTGATGATTTACCTCTGGAAGCAGTTGGGGGTCATTTTTCTCTGTACCAACAGCCTGGCCAAAAATAACAAATGATATTTGGGTGCAGAGAATTATTACCACAGGTTATACCATACACTTTTTCCTTCCGGCCCCATCAGTAATATAGCTCAGTGTTCCACCCAATCAAAAGAAGCCAGCAACAAAGCGAATTCAACAGTTGCTTGCAAAAAGGGTCATCCAAGCAGTCCTACCAGACCAGATAGGGTCCAGAACTTACTCCAGGTTCTTTTTGGTTTCAAAAAAGACAGGTGACTGGAGAATATTTTTGGATCTCAGTGTGTTAAACAAGTTGGTTACATACACCAAGTTCTGGATGTTCATGGTAGGGAAGGACAACTGGATGTGCTCGATAGACCTCCAGTATGCTTACTCTTACATAAAGATGAAGAGATGGTCCAGGAGGCATTTAAGCTTCCGAATGGGAGCCAGACACTGCCATTTAAGAGTACTGCCCTTTAGCCTCAACTCCCACAGTATTTACCAGATGGACGGCAGTGGTAGCAGCCTATCTAAGGCTGCAGGGAATCCGGGTGTTCCCTTACTTGGACAACTGGCTCATCACCGCCCCAGATGGACATCAGTTGGTACAAACGAGAGACCAGGTACTAAGAACTTGCTCAACTCTCGGAATTGCAATAAATCACAACAAATCAAATTTGCAACCCACCCAGAATCTGGAATTCATAGGTTCAGTCTTCTACACTCAGTTCACACTTGCATTCATACCATTACCACGACTACAGAGCATCAGAAACCAGGTCAGGAGAATCATTTGCACCATGAATATTTTAACTAGAAAAGTCCTGCAGGCTCAATGCTTGATGGTGGCAGCTATTACTCTAGTACCCCTTGCAAGGTATCAAATGAGAGAGTGCTACAATGGATGCTACAAACCCAGTGGTCCATTTTCACTCACTCTGTGTTGACAAAGATAAGGGTGACTCAGATATGCAAAAATTACCTCTAATGGTGGACACAGTCAAGTCAGCCCCAACAATGTCCACCTGTTCATATCTTCCCAGCCCAAGGCCATAGTGACCATGCATGCTTCACAGATGGGGAGGGGGGGCATTATCTGGAGAAGACAGTCCAAGGCCTTTGGTCCCCCACAGATACCAACTTGTATATCCTTGTTCTGGAGAAGAGAGCGGTACTTTTGGGAACTGCAAGCACTCCAAGATTCTCTCCCTGTCAGGACAATTGCGATCCAAATGGACAATGTCAGTAGTTTTTTATATCATCAAGCAAGGAGGAACCAAGTCTTACCCCCTGTGTTGAGAAGCTCTCCGAGTGTGGCAGTGGGTGATAGCTTCCAGTCACTTTCTGGTGGCAGTGCACATTCCGGAGAAGTCTAATCTGATAGCAGACAAACTGACAAAACACAGCAGGTCCATTTTATTACCTTATGAGTGGTCCCTCAACTAGAAAGTGGCTAAAATTATTTTTCGTCAGTGGGGCCAGCCTTGCTGTGATCTTTTTGCATCTCCCCTAAACAACAAATGCAGCAGCTTGTTTGCCTAATCCCCCCAGTGAGTGAGTCACCGAGTGATGCTCTTCTCCACAACTGCCCCCCCCGGTCTGTTATATGTCTATCCCCAACTCCCTTGATACCCAGATTCTTATGGAAGACAGCCTGATTGAAGAGCACAGTAATCCTCATTGCACCTTACTGGCCTCGACAACTATGGTTCCCCTTTCTTTGGCCTCACCTACTATCTCCACCTTGGATTCTAGATCTGATTCTAGACCTTTTGTCCCATCCAACAGGACTGATTCACCCAGATCTTCGTAGCTTCAGACTGACTGCATGGTTTCTGCACTTCTGTTGCTGGCCAGGCAATCTATGCTTTCTTCCCCAGTCCATTCTATTCTATTATCTTCCCATAAGCTTTCTACTAGGAAATTATACAAAATCAAGTGAATAAGATTTGTATATTGGGTGAAGAAGAACCACGTAGAAACCTTTACAGCTCCTGCATATGCTGTACTTGAATATCTACCGGAATTGTTTATTGAAGGAGCAAGCACATCTACTATTAGAGTTCATCTTGCAGCAATTTCAAATTTCCATGTGAGATTTCACAATTCTTCCTTGACTTCTGCAAAGATTTGTAAACTATTTGTGAAAGGTACTCTTCTGCTGAGACCTCCCTTTTAGGACCCCGTTTCCCCATGGGATTTAACTCCAGTACTACAAGGCCTAATGCAATCTCGCTTTGAGGAGCAGCTAAATGTGATTTGAAATTCCTGTCTTGGAAGACCAGCTTTCTAGTTGCTATAACATCAGCCAGGAGAATATCTGAGCTTCAGGCTTTATCCTCAAAGCCCCTTACTTGATATTTCACAAAGATAGAGTTTCCTTACAGACCAATGCTTCCTTTCTACCAAAGGTGGTGTCAGAATCCAATATTAATCAAGCCATTCACTTGCCAGTATTATTTCCAAATTTCAGTAACCAAGAGAAATTCGTACTACATTCACTGGATGTTCATAGACAGTTGTGTTACTGTTTGTATCCAAATCAGACCAACGTTTAATTTCCTTTGTGCACAACAGGTTAGGATAACCCATTAAGAAGGTAACTATAGCCAAATGGCTAATGGAATGTATTTCCTTGGTGTATAGAAAATTGAATGTGGCCCTCCCCAAACCTGTAAGAGCTCATTCCACTACCTTGCACTATTTTTCAGTCCAGAGTTTCTATGGATGATATTTGTGTAGCTGCTACTTGGTCTAATCCGCATACCTTTATCAGTCATTACAAATTATTATCTGGTCTTGAGGGGAAGATTGGCCTTTGGTTCGGCCATTCTTAGGCACATCTTTGCTTAAGGCCACCCAGGGATTAGGTAGCTGAGGACTCTGTCCCATACATTGATGGCGAATGAAAACTGACAACATCAGATAAAGAAATTATGTAGTCACCATAACGTTCCATCTGTGTTGGTCATTTTCATTCACCCTCCTTCCCCGTGTCCATAGGATGTGAGGATTCAAAGGACATCTTAAACACTTTGAGGCTTGATCTTCAGTGATGATCTCTATATATAATTACTACTGTCTTCTTTTCTTTCGAGCTATATGCATTATCTGAGGGGAATAGGAGTGAGGCAATTTGGGTAGAGAGGGAGCTTGAGAGTTTGCAGGCTTCATTGAGCTAAAAGTAGTGGCCGAGTCAGATCCGAACCCATATGTTGATGGTGAATAAAAATGAACACAGATGGAACATTATGGTGAGTACATAACTTCTTTTTTGCTTGCACAAAGAATATTTTATGGTTTTAGGATGGGAACTATGATTTTAATGTTATCTGCAGCTTTTTAGTTTTAGTTGCATTTTTGAGTATACTTGACTTTTATATGTTGGTTCAAAGGGATTGTTTTTGTTATGTCAGTATGTAACACTTGTGGTCACTTTTATGCATTGAATGTAGGGGCTGCTGTGACTAATGTGAACTTAGCATAGGTTCATAGGTTGGTACTAGGCTATCGGCCCTAGGGCCTATACAAGCCTAGCCATAACAATTCCCTGGCTATTTCTTCCCACACTATTTACTTCCCTGGACCCCTGTCTAGCAGGGCGACTGACGTGGTCCTCGGGGTGAATTTTCTTTCTCCCATCCAATCATCAAGGTTCCTTTTGAAGACGGCCAAGGAGGCGCTCTGCTTGACATGTGTAGGCAGTCTATTCCAGAGTCTGGGGAGTCTCTGGGTCAGGAACCTATCCCTCCAGCATGTTTTGTTTATTGTGATGACAGGGTTTAGATCCCTGGAGCGTGTGGCTCTGAGGGATTGGGATTTCTTTAAGTGTAGCATGTCCAACAGCTCTGGGTTTGACAGGGCCTTGTATGTTAAGCAGAGATCGCCTCTGAGTAGGCGATATGCGACAAAGTATAGCTGGAATTTTTTAAGGTGGTCAGCGTAGGGCATCTGCTTTAGACCTGTGATTCCTTTAGTGAGGTATTTCTGCAGTGTTTCCAGTTGTTGCAGATGTGTATAGCATAGCTGTGGATGAAGTGGTAAGTGGTTGATAAAATATGTGGTACTGAAATGTGTGTTTTTTTTTTTTTATTTTACTTTGATATGGAGGGCTGAAGTTATGACAAATAAATATTTACATGCTCACATTATATATTTATTTATTTTATTTACAGGGGTAGTACACTGATGACAAAAGTCCATTTGCAGGCACAGCCCAGGTGAAGAAATTCACAGATAAACAAAATGGTACAACTTCACAAACTTATGAGTAATCACAGTTTGGTCTGGGGTGTCTGGAGTGAGGGAGTTAATTGTGAGAGGTTGCAGAGTTTGCTGGGGGGGGTGGTTTTATTATGGGGTTTCCTACATGAGTGGGGGAGGCACCTGGTTGAAGGAGTTTGAAGAGAAGGTTTAGGAGTAGTTTACAGTTGTTTAGCCAAGAATTAAAGGAGAAGGGTGTCAAGACTGAATCTGATTTTGAATAGTTGAATGTGAGAGACTGGATCAAAGAATAATCATGTTATATGCATAAAGAGTGATAGGAAGGTTAGGGAGATCAGCGGGCTGTTTGTTAACAAATACTTAAAACAGTAGTGGGGCAATTGTGGATCATTGGGGCACATCTCAACAGTGGGGTGAGTATGGATCGGTGAGGCACTCCTCTGGTAAAGGGTGAAGAAGCAGAAAGTGGTCAGTAAGATCAAAAACTTGTTAAGGTCAATGAAGAGAACTCCTGAAGAGTTTTGTTTATCCATGCTAAGAAGGAGCTCATCCATAAGTGACAATAGCACTGTCATTGTGCTCTGTCCAGCCCGGAATCCTTGCTGTTTAGGAGTGAGAAGGTGGTACTGTTGGATATAAGTGGACAATTGCTTGTCAGTTATTTTTTCAGTTATTTTTCTAAGTGCAGGCAGGACGGAGACAGGGCAGAAATAGGAGGCATTTTCTGGCTGAGGCTGTTTGGGAAAGTGGTTTTACAAGAGCAGTTTTCCAGTGTGTGGCATTATATTTTGAGTTAAGCAGAGGTTATGTTTTTGTAGCAGAGGTGTTAACAGAGTCTCTTCAGAGTGACATAAACCAAGGGAGTAAAACGTCTGCACCAGGAAGTGTATCCAGGGATATGTTTTCTACTAAAGGATCAAGATCTTTTTGAGTGATTTTCTTAAAATGGAATAAGGGAATAAAAGAAGGGGGGGGCTGGGTTAGTTGGGGGGGAGGTAGATGTTGCAGTACTGGGGAGATGGATGAATTCCTTGAGAAAGTCAGAAGTTGAGAGTTGGAGGGGTCTGAATAGTGATGGGGGAAGGTGGGATCCGTGGATTTTTGGTATGAGAAGATTTACTTCCAGTCAGACATGTTTGGTTCTGGTTAACAGATCAAATTGTTTGCTTTTGAAATAGTTGGTTCTGTGCCTGTGTATGGCTTGCTGTGCTATGTAGACAAGGTAAAAGCAGTATGATTTTCTGATGAGGGGTTTTGTGTCCATGAAAACCATGTATTTGTCTCTAAGTTTGAGCATAGGTTTCCTTTCAATATATAGTCAGAGGTTTTTGTTGTATTTGAAAAGACAACATGGAGAGGGATGAATTTGTCTTGAAGTTGAAAGAGGGTATGTATAAGAGCTGTGGCAGTTGACCATTGAAAAGTTGCTAGGTGTTTTTGAGGTTGTCTGTATTGTTTGTGGATTTGGGTATGAATGTAACTAGTTTGGGGTCAATTTTGGTGACTGGTGGATAATTTGGAAGGTTATTGGTGAGTAGTTGGTGAATGAGGGTAGTAGAGCAGATATACTGGAGATGATGGGAGAGTTGTTAATGATTAGATCTATGAGGAAGTGGATGTTGATCTGGGAAGTTTGGATGAGTAGTGTAATTGACTGACTGCATAAGACTGATATATTAGCTAGGAATTTAGCCGTTTTTTTTTCTTCTTTATACACTTTTATTGAAATATCACTTGTGACATAGGCAAATTTGCATTCATATAAAAATAATCACACTGTAATTAATTAACATAAACATTTACATCACATTTTTTGCTATATATTATAATACCTAAGCAATATTGCATAAATTACTCAATTTCTCCCCCCACCAATGATTCATAGGTGTGTACTAGGCTAATGGCCCTGGAGCCTTTGCAAGCCTAGCCCATAGGATTACCCTGGCATTGTGCCACCCGACCTTAGTTCCCAGTGCCTCTGTCGAGTAAAGCCACTGGAGTGACCCCTGGGGTGAAATTTCTATTTCCCATCCACTTATCAAGATTTCTCTTGATGAGTGGATCACTTACTACATAGGCAATCATACATTTACATAAATGAAAACAAAGCACACCAGCACAATCCTAACTGTAAGCATTTTACATCACAAATCATACTGTCTCATACTCAGTTGCAAACATTATACATCACTTATAATCTACCCAGTCTTTTTCAGTCAAACATTACATGGCTTATTTAAGTTTTACTACCTTTTAAACCTCACTCCTCCCTTGTATGTATTGTTCACACAATTCCCATTTTTTCCTATGTAGTTTGCTCCTACCCTTTAACAAAAATCTAATTTCCAGTTGTTTTATCTCTTACTATATTCACTACTTCTAGTATAGTTGTTTTAGAATTTGATTTCTATTTTCTAGTAATTGCTTTTTTTGGCAGCCACCATTATTAGACACACAGCAAGGCCTTACCATGCCTAGGCAATTCTGATTTTGTATCATAGCTCAGAAGAATCATCTCCCTTGTCAGACCAATCTACCCTCCCAGCATCTTCGGCAGTGCATCCCGTAGGGAATCCTTAAAGTCTGCCAGTTCACAGCACTCACTGAAAATATGTTCCCAATTACTTCTTTCTTCTCCGTCACACCTCCAACATTTCCTGTCTACCTGAGGAAAAATTCTCTGGAGTCTACTTGAGGTATAGAAATATCTATACAAACATTTCCAGGAAAAAATCCTAACTCTTGTAGATTTTGTTGCATATTTGGGAGACATGCATATATCCTCCCATTGTTTCTTTGTGAATTGCTTATCCATTCCTTTCTAACTTCCTCTGATTAATTCGTATAGTTATCATGCAATATTTTATATGATGTACTACTAATTCCCTTTTTTTAATGGCAACTTCTGTTCTAGATTCCATTAAAAATTCTACCAGTCTACCAGTGCTGGTCTTTCTTTTAAGACCCCCCCACCCCATTTCTTTTTCTCTGCCTATTCTCTGATATCAGTCCTTGATAGGGATGGCAATCTCTAACCTGTAATCCAAATGAATTATTGTCATCTTCCCATTCTGTTACCTTTCCCTTTCTAGTTATTTGCTCCCAATACCTTGGTTCCTTTGCCAGTTTTCTCCAATAAATTCCAGCCCTCTCTTGTCTATTTTCTGCATCCCTAACTGCAGTCATCCCTATCAGCAGGATCTCTTTTCTCCATTCCCATGCTGGTTTAGTTCTTAAAATACTCCCTGCTATTTTATAAATATAATATTCTGTATGATTGTTGTCATCCTCCGTAAAAGTCTGCATCCAAAATCCCATACTGTCCTTGTTTATTGAGCTATCCCCCTGTATCATCATCATCCCTTTCCACTTTGAATTATAGTTTTCTGCTTCTGCTATGTGTAAGAACCTTAACTGTGTTGCTCTAAAATACCCCATCAAATTGGGTCATCCTAGTCTGTCTTGTTCTATTGGAAGAATCAGCTTATCCCACTTGGCCCTTGCCATCTGCCCCTCACAGATAAAATCCTTCAGCTTTTTTTCAATTGCTATCCACAGTTTCTCCTTTGATTTGATAAAAATATGCCTGACCTGTGTATAAGATTAAAGTGTCTAAAACATTGTAATTGATTGCATCTTACTAAACATATACATTTAACAAAGCTTCCATGTTATCAATTTTTGTATTTTCTTCTGTTTAGTCTCTTCCCACATATCCTTAGCTGCCACAACAATGTCATTTCTAAACAATACTCTTAAATACTTCATTTTATCATGTCACTATAAATATGGATATTGTTGGACCAATTCGTGTGTGGGTACATAATTTACTGCTCTCGCCTTTGTTTTAGCTGCATTATTTTTGTATCCTGAAAAGATATGAAACTGTCTTAAAATGTTCCACAAAACTGTAATGTCATTTTCTGGTTTTGTCATGTATAAAATAATATCATCTGCAAATAAAGCCAGATTTTTTTGACTGCCATACTAATTATATCCTTGAATTTTTGAGTCCCTTATTTTCTTTGCCAGCAGCTCTAAATATAATGCAAATAAAAGGAAAGGAGGACATTTCTGCCTGGTTCTTCTACTCAAGCAGAAATTATCAGAGAGAACCCCACCCACTTTAATTTTTGCCTCCGATCCTTCATATATACTCCTAATCAACCTTATAATTGTATCAGGGAAAGCAAATGCTGCCATTGCCCTGCTTATGAATGTCCAGTCTACTCTATCAAATGCTTTCTCTGCAGCAAAGCCCACCAATAACAGTGGTATTTTCTTACATTCTGCTACTCTCTGAAACATCAGTGTTCTCTTAATGTTGTCAAATGTGTGCCTTCCCTCCACGAAATCACATTGATCCATATCTATCAGTGTTGGTGTCACTTTTGCCATTCTTTTAGCCATTTTAGACATAAACACTTTATAATCATGGTTTAGTATTGAAATGGGTCTGATGGATCTTTATCCCTCTTTAGGTATTACAGCTACCACCGCTTTCTTCCAGGATGCTGGTACTTCTCCTGCTCTTAAAATTCTGTTAAACAAAACCTTTCAGATCTTTATCAGTTTTCCCTCCTAGTTTCCAAACTTCCACAGGAATACCATCTATT
Source organism: Protopterus annectens (assembly GCF_019279795.1). Classification (NCBI taxonomy): domain Eukaryota; kingdom Metazoa; phylum Chordata; order Ceratodontiformes; family Protopteridae; genus Protopterus; species Protopterus annectens. The sequence continues at coordinate 82,387,603 of NC_056737.1, forward strand.
CCTGGAGACTTTCTTCTAGATTTGTTACACATAACCATTTTTATCTCATCTCCTCCTGTCCTAACTGTTAGTAATTGAGCCTCATCCACCTCTAACCTTGGCATATTTAATTCTAATTTAATTCATTTCCATTTGTACCTTTTTCTTGATTTCCATATTTTTCTGCAAACTTTCATAAAATTTCCACAGTATTTCTAATACTTCTACAGGATCTCTTGTTAACTTCCTTGTTATAGGCTTCCTATGCTTGGTAACAGCCCTTTCCAGTTTCTGTTGCCTGAGTTGTTGTGCTAAAAGTTTTTGTGGTCTAGAACTATCAAAAACATTTGTTTAACAGCAATCTTTCTAAACTCATCCATATTATTGAGGTAATCCATTATTTTCTGTTAGCATTCTACATTTTCTTGTTCTGATGTTTTGCAGTACTTTTAACATTTGTCAGTCCCTCTAAATAATTCTTATTACTTCTTAACCATATCTCCCTTTCCTTTATTTCTACTCTAGCTTTAAACTCCACCTTAATTTTATCCCACTCCCTAGCTATATTTTCAGAAGAAAGTTTTATGTTCCTTAATAGCTCCTGAATTATTTACAAAACCCATTCCTGAAAATTCTCTGTTTTCAGCAGATAGATGGGAAAGCACCAGTGTCTCACTTTTATTTCATTACATTGCATTGTAATTTTAGTTATTGTTGGCGCATGATCTGAAATAGTTATTGGGTGAGTTTCAAGACCTTCAATTAAATGCACATGTTCCTATGAGATGTAAATTCTGTCTACCCTAGCACAGTTTTTGTATCTTGGAGAATAATATGTAAATTCACTCCGAATTCCTAGTACTGAATTCACATTTTCTCTGCCAAACATTTTCCTAAATTTCTTCAAAAATCTACCCTCCTTTTTATATTTTCCCTTCTAGACCCCCAGACACATCTTCACTGTTGCAAACCAAATTCCATTCCCCACCTATAAGTAATATTCCTTGCTGAAAGCAGATTATTTCTCCCAGAATTTTCTTAAGCACCATTATATTAGTTTTAGGTGGAATATAGATGCATGCCAGTGTAATCCTCCTTCCTTGCCAGTAGCCCCTTAGTACTAAATATCTTTCATTATTGACTTTTTTTCCTCTTTTATCACCATTGGAGCACCTCTTGTAGTCAATCTAAGTACTTTTTTCCTTTACTCCAGATATTCTGCTGAATAACCATCCTGAAAACCTTTCTTTATCAAATCCTCATGTTCATTTCTTTTCAGGTATGTCTCCTGTAGCATAGCTATTTGCAATCTGCGCTTTTAACATAGTTCACAACTCTTTCTTTTTTGTACTTATCTGTAAGACCATTCAGACTGAAAGACATTACAGAAAGCATCAATGTTAAGTTGTCTATCTCGCCTTCATTCTTGCTGGATGGGTTCAGAGCCGATCGTCGGCTCTGACTCGGCCACTCTAAAAGCTCGAGAGCTAGTTCCACCAGCTTGAGGCTCCCCTATACCCCACAATGCTAGGCGGTAACTCCCCAGATCTCGTTTGCCGCTACAGCGATCGAGGTGCGTTCCTACCGGCTCAGGTTAGTTTTGGTAAAGAAACTAGTTTTTCTTAGCTTTTTTCCCCTTTTTTAAGTTAGTTTTTCTAAATAGTTATATTGTGAAGTAGTTCCATCCCATTCCCTGTTAATTTCCCTCCTTTTCCAAAAAACTCTTAAAATTTTTCCCTTGGGCCCTAGGCCCAGTCCCTCCCTTCCTAGTAGTGAGTGACTGTGTTTTGTAGGGATTTTATTTCTAATTATTTCTAACTTAATTTAAATTAGTTTAATTTATTTCTAAGTGTAATCGGTGTGTGTGTGTTTGTGTGGTTGCACTTTCCCCTTAGACATGTCTAAGGAATCAAAGGTCTCAGGCTTTAAGAAGTGTGACTCGTGCTGTCAGAAGATGTCTCTGACAGACGGTCACACTTCTTGTGTGTACTGCCTGGGACCTTTGCACCTGCAGGACTCATGTGCTGTTTGCCATGGCTTCAGCCCTAGAGTCCTGCAGGAGCGAAAAAATAAACTTATTTTAAGGGGCTTATTAAAGCCTGAGGGTCCCTCGACTCAGTCCTCAGGGAAAACCCTCTAAGCCTTCCAGACCTTCGGCTCCAGCCTCTGAGCCGTCTTCTGGAGGTCCTAAGGCTATTCGAACATCGGCTCCGGCCGGAGCCGATGAATCTCGAATACAAGCCCCTACAATGTCCTCGGCTCCGGCCGGAGCCGAGGAAGACATAACTGAGTCGACTCCGATCAAGTTGTCGGAACCGACATCTAGAAAAAGGTCCCGATCTCCATCTATCGGCTCCGTTCATTCGGTTCCAGCATCACCTTTGCTGTCTGAACGGAGCCATAGATCCCACTCTTCTAGGTCTTCCAGGTTATCGGACCATGGCCTTCAGAGAGTAGTGAGTCGACTTCTTAAGTCCAAGGCACTAGCCCAGATGCTTCAAAGTCCGACTCAACAGTCGAGAACTATTCCCATCACTCAAAATGTTCCTCCTCTGACTCTTTTGAGTTCGGAGCCGGGGCGACTCGGACCCGAGACTGTGGTGGCGTCGGAACCGATACCTTTGTCTTTGGTTCCGTCGTCTGCTCCGATGTCTTCCTTGGAAGAATCTCGGCGCCGGACTTCCCTCGTCGGCTCCGAGCGGGCGAGTGGCATCGGACCCTTGTCCGACCCCCCTCTCCCTCTCGGTGCTTCGGCGCTGGTGAGTTCGGCTCCGACATCAGCCTCGGAGCCATCACTGTCGATGCCGGGGGAGGTTTTCAGTTTTTCGGAATGGAGACCTCCGGCTCTGCCTGACAGGGGTGCCTTCGAGGTCATGAGGAGCGTGTTAGAACCAGGTTCAACTCCACAGTCGGCTCCTTCTGCCCCTCCCCCCATGGTGCCTCTGGTGATTTCTACTCACTCTCTCATCCCCGACCGTAGAGAGCCAGCTCCTCAAGTTTCCCCAGTGGGGATCTCCTCCTCTTCCGAGGCCTCTCCTGACCCAGTAGGAGAGCCCCCTAGGAAGAGGCAGTGCAAGAGGAAGCAAATTGACTCCCCTGAGTCTGTCACCTCTGACACTGATTTAGAGGATTCTGAAGGTTCCCCTCGTTCCCCCTCTGAAGATGTCTCCTTTGCAGACATCCTTGAAATCTTAAAACAGAGGGGGAATTGGCCAGCCCTCAACCCTTCAGAGGATGAATCAGTGTATCTTGAGGCGTTTGGCTCTCGCCCTTCCACCTCCTGGGTGTCCCCTCCCTTTGACCCCCCTATGCAAGTGGTGGCAAAGAAGGCTTGGGCGGCTCCTGATTCAGTGGAACCCACCTCCAGGAGACCATCAAAATTCATTACGGCCCCCAAGGACAAAGGATTTTTGACCAAAGGCGTCTCTGTTGATGCTATGGTGGTGGCTGCGGCCACCAAGAAGGAGTTAGCTGATCCTTCAGTGCCTGTTCATCCTCCTAACAAGGAGTCTAGGTTGATGGACAGGTACGGGAAGCGGATGTTCTCGTCAGCAACCTTTACTATGAGATCGCTGAATTACCTGTGTCATTTTACTCGTCTTCAGAGGGATTTGCTCAAGGAAGCGAGTGAAATGTTGAAGAACCCAACAGCTGTGGGTTTTCAGGATAGAATGAACTCTCAGCTGGCAACCCTTAATTCTATAACTAACTCCTCCATGCGCCTCCTTTCATATGCGGCAGATGGAGCAAGTAGAGCGGCAGGTACAGGTGTAGCCTTGCGTAGGCACGCCTGGATGCGGCTATGTAACTTTGCGGACCCTGTCAAGGCGTCCTTCACTAATTCCCCCTTTGATGGATCATCCCTTTTTGGTCCTCAAGTGAAGGAAACCCTGACTAGGTGCGAGACTGATGGCAAAACTCTCTCTGCCGTCGGAGTCCGTTTTTCTACTCCTTCTAGACCTTACCCCAAAGGCCAGAAGGGGGAAAAGATGTGGTTCCGCAAACAATCTCAAGAAGATTTGCCTGACGCACAGAGTCGATTCCCCTCTAGAGGCAGAGAGGGGAACAATAATGGTAGACGCCGTCCTAGAGGCAGAGGGGGCCCGCAGAATCAGGGCAGTTGAGAATCCTTTTCCGGCAAGCCCTTTCAGCATCCCTGAGGTGTTGCCCAACTGTCCACCTTCGGAGGCAGTCGGGGGAAGATCGTCGCTGTACCCAGAAGCCTGGCTATCCCTAACTCAAGACAAGTGGGTACAGTCTATCATTTCCGAAGGCTACAGAATCCCCTTCCTTTTCATTCCGAAGCAATCCAAAAAAATCCCTTCCAGACGTTCCACCCAGTCAAAGGGAGCAAGCAGCATTAGAAATTTCAAAGCTGCTCGCAAAAAGAGCCATTCAACCAGTTCCAGCAGACCAAACAGGATCCGGAATCTACTCCAAATTCTTTTTGGTTCCAAAGAAAACAGGGGACTGGAGACCCATTCTGGATCTCAGCAACTTGAACAAGTTTGTCAAGAAAACAAAGTTCCGGATGGTCACGCTGCAGTCCATTCTACCCCTTTTGGGGCGGGACAACTGGATGTGCTCGATAGATCTCCAGGACGCGTACTATCACATCAGAATGAGTCGACGCTCCAGGAGATTTCTCCGCTTCAGGCTGGGAACCAGTCATTTTCAATTCAGAGCCCTGCCCTTTGGTCTCAGTACAGCCCCCTGAGTGTTTACCAAATGCATGGCAGTGGTAGCTTCTCATCTGAGACGACAAGGATTCCAGGTGTTTCCTTATTTAGACGACTGGCTCCTTACAGCCCCCACCAAGCATCTTTTACTTCTCGCCAGAGACTACACCTTTCACACGTCAGGCACTAGGCATTTCAATAAACTACGAAAAGTCTGTCTTGTCGCCTTGTCGTGTTATTACTTTCATAGGTGCAAATCTAGACACAGTCAATATGTCAGCCAGACTCACAGAGCAGAGAATAGCAGACATACACAGACAGGTCTCTCTTGTCTTGCAGAGCAACAAAGTCAAAGCCAGACTGATCCTGAAAGTCTTAGGGATTATGGCGGCGGCCATCCCCCTTCTACCATTAGCTCGCTTCCATATGAGAATTTTACAATTGATGCTTTTCACACAATGGTCTTACCAAAGACTTCCAATGTCCCATCCTATTCGGATAACTAAATCGTGCAAGAATCATCTCTCTTGGTGGATCACATCTCCCCAGCTCCTCCTAGGGAGACCTTTCGTCCCTCCCCCTCCAGTTGCTACAGTGACAACAGACGCCTCCCTGATCGGGTGGGGGGGGGCATTACCAGGGCAGGACAGTCCAGGGCATGTGGTAACCGTTCGAGTGCCACTTGCACATAAACGTCCTAGAGATGAGAGCAGTGCTTCTAGCGTTGCAAGCTTTACAAGACTCTCTTCCCAAGGGAACTATAGCAATTCAGACAGACAACATGTCTGTAGTGTGGTACATCAACAAACAAGGCAGAACCAGATCTTACCCCCTATGTCGAGAGGCACTCAGACTGTGGCAATGGGCGATTTCTTCTCAGCGATTTCTGTTAGCAACGCACATCCCCGGGAAGTCCAATGTGATTGCAGACAAATTGAGCAGAGCTATTCTCATGCCTCACGAGTGGTCTCTGAAGAATTCAGTGTTGGAGAAAGTTTTTCGAAAGTGGGGCCGGCCTTGCTGCGACCTTTTCGCTACTCCCCAAAACAGCAAGTGCGACAATTTTTTCACCCTCTTTCCCCAACCAGGCCACCCCAGCAGAGATGCTCTAGTGCACGTTTGGCCCCGGGAACTTCTGTATGCTTTTCCTCCCTTCCCACTGATATCTCAGCTGATACAGAAAGCCATCGCTCAGGAAGCTTCCATGATCCTCATTGCCCCTTACTGGCCTTGACAGGTTTGGTTCCCATTTCTCCACCGTTATCTGTTGGAGCAACCTTGGCATCTGGACCCAGTTCCAGACCTCTTGACCCATCAGTCGGGTCAGTTGCACCACTCCCTTCCCTCTCTGAACCTCACAGCGTGGTTCCTCCAATTCCAACTTTAGCCAGGCTTCCTCTGATATCTCACTCAGTTAGAGATATCTTGATAGCCTCTCATAAATCTTCCACTCGGAAGATTTATCATAACAAGTGGAAACGTTTTTCCTATTGGCGCAGTCAAAGAATATAGATCCTTTCACTGCTTCCATTCAATCAGTTCTAGACTTTCTAGCCAAACTTTTCCACTCAGGTTCGTCTCCATCTACCATTAGAGTTCAATTGGCAGCAATTTTGATCTTTCATGTTGGAGTCTCAGAGTCCTCCATTATGTCTCACAAACTCTGCAAAGCCTTTTTAAAGGGAGTTTTTCCTCCTCAAACCACCCATCAGAGATCCTCCTCCCCAATGGGATCTCAACTTGGTTCTGACGTCCTTAATTCTTTCCCCCTTTGAACCTGCGGCTTCATGTTCAATAAAGTTACTTTCTTGGAAAACACTCTTTTTAGTAGCTATCACTTCAGCTAGAAGAGTCTCTGAACTCCATGCTCTGTGTAGTCGACCCCCTTATCTTGTATTTCATAAAGATAGGGTGTCCTTACGTACTAACCCGTCTTTTTTGCCCAAGGTAGCTTCACTGGCAAATTTGAATCAAACCATTGAGCTTCCTGTTTTCTTCCCTAATTATTCTAATAGGTCAGAACAAAAGTTACACTGTTTAGATATTCATCGCCAACTTAGGTACTATTTGGACAGGACCAAACAATTCAGAAAATCTGACCAACTGTTTGTTTCTTATGCAGAAGGTAGAATGGGCCTTCCAGTTTCCAAAGTGTCTCTCTCTAGATGGCTTACTTCGTTGATTACCCTAGTGTATGAGATAAGACATCAACAGTTGCCATCCAAACCCAGGGCTCATTCAACTAGAGCTTTAGCCATTTCTATAGCTTTCCAAGATAGGCTGCCTATTGATTCGATTTGTTCTGCAGCTACTTGGGCTTCTCCCCATACCTTCATTTCTCATTGTAAGTTGGACTTGGCCTCTAGAGACCGAGCCAACTTTGGTTCCACTGTACTCAAGAGTCTGTTCCGATAGGCCACCCGGGACAAGGTGCTAGGGACGCGGTCCCATCCAGCAAGAATGAAGGCGAGATAGACAACTTAACATTTAGAAGTTATGTACCTACCATAACGTTCCATGTTAGTTGTCTTCTTCTCGCCTTCTTTCTTGCGTCCCACCCTCCTTCCCCCTAACCAGGACAGACCTAGAGGAGTTTTTCTTTGTTCCTTATGGAATTTTCTTGCTGGCCTTAGCTTTCAAATGAGATCTGAGGAGTTATCGCCTAGCATTGTGGGATATAGGGGAGCCTCGAGCTGGTGGAACTAGCTCTCGAGCTTTTAGAGTGGCCGAGTCGGAGCCGATGATCGGCTCCGAACCCATCCAGCACGAAAGAAGGCGAGAAGAAGACAACTAACATGGAACGTTATGGTAGGTACATAACTTCTAATTTTCTTCTGTTGTTATTATTACCACCTTTTATGTATAACTGCTTTTTTTGTTAAATATCTAGTTCCATCTTTTATGTTACATGCATATACTGTTTGGCAGATTGATCTTTTATACAGTTGTTTCTCGTCATATCCATTTGAGCCTATGTCACAACTTACAGAACATTTTGTTTTATTGAAAACCCTCAAAAAAAAAAAAAAAAAAACCCTCCCCCAATATGCCAGAATTTAGCTGTTTTATTTCTCAAGGGACCTATATAGTTCAGGTTAAAATAATCTAAAATAACAGTATTTTTATAGCTGCGGGCAGCTGAGGTGATAGAATAAAGGATTTACATTTAAGAGGGAGTGGAGGAAGAAGGTAAGTGACTGTTGTTAGATGATGACTGTTTTTTTTTTGGGGGGGGTGTAGAAGGTTCCAGTTAAGTTCATTATCTGATTATTGAGCAATTATAGTTTTAACGTAGTTTTTATAAAGAATGAGTGCACCTCCACCTTTGCTGTTGCCGGGTCTTGTATCTTGCAGGTGCTTGTAGGCGGGAAGTGGGTATTTAAAAATAGTATTGTTCTGTTTGAGTCATCAGATGAGGTTCCTTCTGTATGAAGGGGATGATGATGAAGTTTTTCCATAGAGAAGAAAACAATGAGTATAGTTATTTACCTGTTTTGTTTTAGTTGGAGCCAGACTATTAATGGTTTTCATGAGAAGTGTGTTAAATTTTTAATAACTTTATTGAGTGGAATATTTTTCAAGATAGACCAGTTAAAGGAGATTAGGATCAGGGGTAGAGTTAACAATGTTACTGGAAGTTCTAAGTAAGTGTTTTTTGGCATGACAGATACTGAGTCTATTTGCATGGACAGGGAGATGGTCACTAAGAGAATCAGAGAGGGTGCCACTGGAGACATATTTAGTGGAATTGGACACAAGTATCCAGTTGAGAATTGAGCCATTGTTTTGGGTATAGTTATAACGTGTGGGGGAGAAAATCAGTTGAGTCAATCCAAATAAAGCTGTGGCTAGTTGATGGACATATTGTGGAGATAATCTGCTAATTGAATTTAACATCATCTAGGATTTTGTTATTACTAGAAATTGTATGCGAGATCTAGTTTAGGATGTTTTTGCGGGTTGTAGCATTATTGTCTGGGCAATATAGAGTACTATAATGCATAATTACTTATGATTTAGTTTAATATGGGAGAAGAGTTCGGGGTTATCGAATATGGGAATAGGTTTATTATAAGGCAGGATTTCAAGTTAGTCAGGGTATAGTAAAGCTGCTCCACCACGAGTTCTGTCAGCCCTGATAATATTATAACCAGGGGGTGAAATTTCAGAGTCATGGGCTTTAGCCATGTTTAAGTTATGGCATGAATGCCTGGTTTATTGGGGGAGATCAAGGCATAGAGTTCTAAAATTTTATTACACACGCTGTATTATGAATATTTAAGGAAATAAATTTAAGATGTTTGGGTGAGTTTTTGGTAGATGGGTCAGGTTATGATGGGTTTTGGTGATGGTGGTGTAGTCTGTATTTTGGAACGAGATGAGTGGGCTGAGTAGGAAGGGGTATTTGGCTTGGGATGAGTTTCCAAAGCTAATGGGGAGTCAGAATGGATGGGTTATGCATAGGTAATATGTAGGGTTAGAGGGAGGATTGGTCTAGGGTTAGTACATGTGTAAGGTGAGGCAAGGGGTTCCCCACCTCATTCATGTGTGATTATGCTAAAAATAACCCTCACACACACACAAACGCCAACAGTTATCCTAACATATTACTCAGCTTCAGCAAAGTTGACTGTAATATTTTTGAGACAATGGGTAATTGAAAAAGTGCATATCAATTAACTATCTTTTATCTTGCTTAAAATTATAGTGAGTACTCTCCTTGCTCTGTTGAAGTCTGCCTAATAACTCTAAACTTTAAGGCAAAACTTATTTTACAAGTTGATCCATTTTATTCTCTGTTGTAAATACATTTTT